>NW_010248376.1:41561-94170 GCF_000690775.1 Eurypyga helias
GACACTATTAAACAGTGGCATTGGCTGCTCCAGTCTTCAGAGGCAAGCTTGGTATCTCCCTCCTCCTGTGGTCCTCTCTCCCCAAAGTTAGGTGTCCTAGGATCATCTGATCTTTCTCAGAAAGCTCAGCTCATCTGTTTACACATCTTCCAGCCAAAACAAAAGCCATTCTCAATGAGAACAGGGCTGCCAAATTCCGACCAGCTCACAACTGTGGTCATTACATGACAACACTGAGTGGAAAACGCAAAAGTGGTTCCAGGCTGCTAACACAAACCTGGAGTTTACCAGTCTACAAACTGGGTAGGTGTGGAAGAATACAAGGCCCCATTGACAGAACATGACTCCTGTTAACAGAGTTTTCCTACACTGTCCGGGTCTAACAGAAGGGCTGGGATGCAAGTTTTGCTCAGACGTGCATGATGGCAGAACACTGCATGCTATTCAGGACTATAAAATGTTTACTTCAAAAGGACTTATAAGAAAACAAAAACAAACAAAAACCCACAGGTAAATAAGGCGTGTACCAGTATATTGAGTTATTATACAGTAAGAGAGAGTCATCATAAATGAAGCAAGCACAGCGTCTAGTATTTATGCTGTGCTCCTGCCCTTGTGCATTTGATGACCTCTCTGGCTTCTACACCACAAGAAATCCAGAACCTCCCTCATTCTGCATTAGCAGCCAAAATTCACAGGAATTAAATATTAAATTGACTAAAGCACAGAAAATCCAAGTATGTGCAACGATACTGATGGCACTGGCTGACCCTTAATTCCAGCTGTGCTTATGGTGAGAACCTGCAAAACTTTGACTCCCAATCCTTCAAACTCTTTCAAGTATGTGACTGTGGACCAAAATGTTGCCTGTTGCCTGTTGGGTATCTTACAAGTTCCCCCCTCAGTCTTCTCCTCTGTCCTTTATTAGTCTGAATAATTTTGTGGCACTTCTTCAGATCACTGATTTTTCATAGGCTATTAATAGAAATAATAAACCACAGCACAGATTTACTGTTCATGTTGATGCCTGTGATATGCCATTGAAGAAATAGACAGATGGAACACATCCATCTGACAAAGTATGTGAGTGCACTGCCATGGATCAAAAGAGTGAGCATATTTAAACACATACGGTTTGGGTATGGTCATTAAAAGATATACTTACAACTTCAGTTAGACTAGTTCGTCTACAGCCTTCCAGCAAGCAAGCGAGACTACCTAAATTCAGCTGCTCCTTCTCCGAGTCATCCATTCTAGTGCCACTAAGTTTAAAGGAAGTCTAATGAGAAGAGCTTCCCATGCCTAATGTCAGCCTTTGTCAACAGCCTCTGTGCATCATCTTTCAGCCTCTTCAGTGAAAAAAAGAGCTCAGCATCAGTGTTCATGACACAAACAGAAATCCACACTGGGCAAATATTAGAAATTCATACTTTTCTTTCTTCCTCGGGATGGTCTGCACATTGTCTGCTCAGAGAGTTAATGTAAAAAAAAGGCATTTCATGGTGCCATTTCTTAACCATGTAGCTTTAACTTATTGTACTAAGAGAAATGGGGAAAAAAGTCTCCAGCTATCTGAGAGATGCTTTCTCTATCAGAGGTGGAAGAGTAAAATAAAGAAATTTGCTCTCAGAAACTGAGCAGCCTGGCTTAGCTACTTTCAACTTCTGCAAGAGAAGTGTGTGGCCTAGTCCAGTGATCCTTTAACTTGTTAAATTCAACAAACACCCCAGCAGCTCTTGTGTACTGGTTAATCAAAATAATCAAAATTCCCGGGTAAGAACAGTGCTGCAGTTCCATCACTAGCAGCAGCTCCCACTACTGCCAAAATATCAGCTCAACACAGAAGAGCCCAGAAGAGCTTCACAGATCACGTTGCTAGAGCAGTACAAAAAGGAGGTACTGCATGTAAAGCAACAGAAATGCTCATGTGTGATTCTGCTAATTGTGTCACCAGGTAGGATGTTATTCAATTATGCTACCATTTTAGCACAGACACGGCATGACCTAGGTTTTCCAAACACACAAGTAGTGCTCTGCTGTATAATATTTGGTATTTTCTGTTCAGCAGAGAATTAAGCTGCCATCAACTTGGAAGAGCAACAACAGGAGGTGGTGTCAGCAGGACAAGGGCAGTGGGATCCATCGACATCTCCCAGGGCAAGAAATATTATCTCAGCTTCCTGTGGGTAAACTTTCTCCAGATTATTGACTGGAGAGGTTTTATTTTTTCTTAGACTAGCAAATACAATAATAGATATATGCAATATTTTCTCATATGCTTGCTGGAAATTAGATGCCATCTCCCTTCTCCTCCTCTTGAGTTCAGGTGCTCATCACCCAGGTTTCTCACTGCAGAGAGACAAAGTCCTCTGATATCCTCTCCCGTTGCTATGAGATGACTTTCTTTGGTTTTATTCCACCACACCTGTTTTGGGAACTTCTGTCATCATTTCTATTACCTACTGGTGTGCCTTCACGTGGATTGAAAGGAAGTATGACTTGGGCAGCTGCATAGGCTTTTTTAGAGCCCTGTAGAGAAATGGTGGGAAAATGCCACGTCCCCACCAGTTTCACTCTGGGACTGGTATTTGGACAAAAAAAAAAGTGTTGCAGTGGAAATCCTTCTCCTATCTCTTTTAGAGGATTGAAGAAGACAGCCTTGATCCAGCTCACAACTTTTTTTTTTCCATTCAAAGGGACCAGAAACAAGAGGACAGGCCTAGGTAAAATCCCTTTGCCTCATCGTGACAGAAGAGCTGACAGTGCGCATCTGGAGATTCATCATTTATGGACAGAAGAGAAGATGGTTTAAAACACCCTCATTGATATTACATACATTTTCAGATGTGTTTTCCTCTTCCTCCCTGGTGAACAGATTTTTATATTAAATTTCATCTCTATATTTGTGAATTGCAGATATGTTTCTTTTTCTTCTTGGGTCACATTTACTCCTTACAGTGGCTTAGCTCTACATTGTGACTTGTTGAGTCATTTAAAACCTCAAAATATATGGCATATATGGGACACACATCACAATGTCCTCATATTGACACTTTCCATCAGGAATGAAAGTAAAGAGTTTTTTGGAAGTAATACAGAGTCAAGCTGTTAAATTCAGCAAGACTTTTAGAAGATCACAAAATGAAAATGTACTTCAGAGCAAGCTAGGAGCATGATCCTTCCTAGAAAAGATGCTGAGTCCTCAACTGATTTAAACTGGTATAGTTCTGCAAAGTAAATAGAGCTGTCATTTGTTTCCAGTTTCTCAGCTCTGGACTTGCACATTCCCAATGCATCTTGGGTTGTGTAGCTTAAAAGATAAGATATTGAATCACTTGTATAATTTGATGATCAAGGACAGATACATACATATGAAAGAGTACCAGTGAGGATGATAAAAAAGGCCCAGCGATCTTTTGCCGGAAGCCGTCTCCTTCAGAATATTTTATTAGATATGTACCCTGGCTAAAACATGCACCAGCACTCCTCTTGAGCTGTTCCCCTCTTGACTTGCAGAATTTCTTTTCTATATTAACACCTTACTGTTCACAAGCAAGTGTAATTTATTTATTCAAAACATTTTCACTAAGCTAGCCAAATCCTACTGAATTCAATTTCATTTCAAATTAGCTCATATCTTTTCACCTCTAAATCTTGCTTCACTTCCTGCGCTGATGACACTCCACTTCCCACAATGTCCCAGAACTGAGCTGGGCCACTTGGTCATCACTGGTGCGGGTCTGGGTTCTCCGATCCTCTCTTGGATGGTCCTCTCTTATTAAGAGATGTGAACTGGCTTGTACCCTTCAGTCTTTTAAAATTTACCTGCTATTACTGATTTTTTTTAAAATAGATTAAGACTTCCTCTGCTATTTTATGGCAAGTACCAAAGGTGTCAGTCGAAACTCAGAATGCAACCAGCATGTCCTAGTCTGCTGCACAGGAGCTTCCTTCCCTAAGCCAATACGAAATATATACTTGGAGACCTGAAAAAAAGAAACCCTTCCAGTAGGACTCTTTGTCAGTACACTGTCTAGTTAATTCATACACAGAATCAAATTTCAATTCGTGGCCAGACTTCAGTAGCGGAGAATTATTATGTGATGGCAAAACAACTTTCCCATTGGCTACATTTCCTGAAAAGAGCATGCATTTTCTGAGTATCGCTGCTTACCATTTCAAAACCACCAAAATAAAAACCTCCAGTGTGAAGAAGTATGTTTGTAATAAGCTTTGGTATTACCACAAAAACACCTCAGCAAATATTCTGCTTCACACCCTCTGAGGTAACAGAGAGAGGCTGATAGTGTCTCTGCTTTGTAGAACTTCAAGGACGAAAATCTTGAAGAGTCAAAGGAAATGAAACAAAGAAGAAGAGAATAGTACTTCTAAGCTCCAGGCAAGAATAACTTTGAGCTGTCCAGAATACATCTTTTGCTCTGGACATGAGAACTATCCAAAATTTTCGCAAACACTACCTTCCTTTTCCCCAGAAGTTTTCTGTTTTTTCCCATGTATCAGCCCTAGCACCCACACAGTGAGCTTGAGCAGCTCTCAGATCCAGCTTCAATCAACTTTTTTTTCTCTTTTTTCTCCTTCTTTGGAGATAGCCTTCATGTGGATCAGCGAGTCACCCCTCCCCTGTGGCAGCAGAGGCAGCAGAGCTGATGGAGGGAAGGCAGCTGGGGTGGAGGTGATGTGAGAGGCGAGGGCTGCCCCTTCCCCTAGTCATGCAGCTTTAGGGTCAGGTTAGTCACAGCTAACCTTGTTTCTGATCACCTGGCAGGTGGCTGCTCTCCTCCAGCATGCCTGTCCCTCTTTGTTCCTTCCACACTGGCCTGCTGGTGCAATTGCTTGTCCTGACTTATGCCAGCCTATACCTGGGATGTTATCTGCCTTATGGTAAGAAAACATAAATAACCTTGGGTAGCAATGCTGTCATCCTTTCTCACTCCTCCAAGAATCAGGATGTACAGGCTTGCTTCTTCCTTTTCTCTAGATACGACACTAGGCTGTTACTCTTTCATGCTTAAGCAAGCTTAGGTCTGTAGAGGGCTTCTCAGATATGATTCATCTGACCTGTTTCACAAATCGAGTTTAAGATGAGATGAATCATGTCCTACAACTGTTTATTCCTCTCCACAGACTGCAAAGGGAGCTTGGGGACACTGACTCAGATTTAAACCTCTGCATTATAAACCTCAAAAAGTAGGTGGTTTGAATCCCAGTGTTCAGTTTGTACTAATAATGAACACAGAACAAGAGAAAAATGAGGGAACTGGGCATGTGTGCAGATGACTCAGTGTTATTCACCACGCTCAAGATTAGGGGAAAAGAAAAAAAAAAGAGTGTGAGAACTTCCAGGAAGATCTTGCCAAAGGCTCACAGATAGCTGGGTGACAGAAAAAAAAAGGATGCTGTAAAAAGATAAGGAGTCTTGCAGGGAGTGTTTAAATTCTTTTCGTACTGTGAATGCCTCTGAAATAATTGTGACTTCTCAACATAAAAAACAGATGTTGTTGCACACTTGTCATGGTTTAATCCCAGCCAACCACTAAGCACCACACAGTCGCATGCTCACTCCCCTCCCAGTGAGATAGGGGAGAGAATTGTAAAAGTGAGAAACTCATGGGTTGAGATAAAGACAGTTCAATAGGTAAAGCAAAAGCCACACAAGCAAAGCAGAACAAGGAATTCATTCACCACTTCCCATGGGCAGGCAGGTGTTCAGCCATCTCCAGGAAAACAGGGCTCCATCATATGTAAGTTACTTGGGAAGGCAAATGCCATCACTCCGAATGTCCCCTCCTTCTTTGTTCTTCCCACAGCTGTATACACTGAGCATGACACCATATGGTGTGGGATATCCCTTTGGTCAGTTGGGGTCAGCTGTCCTGGCTGTGTCCCCTCCCAAATTTTTGTGCACCCCCAGCCCACTCACTGGTGGGGTGGTGTGAGAGGCAGAAAAGGCCTTGACTCTGTGTAAGCACTGCTCAGCAGCAACTGAAACATCCCTGTGTTACCAACACTGTTTCCAGCACAAATCCGAAAAACTGTCCCGTACTGGCTACTGTGAAGAAAATTAACTCTATCCCAGCCAAAACCAGCCCAACACTAATTGACAAACACATCCTGATACTCAAAGAAGGTAAAGATAATTGTGGTGGTTGGGCATGGTGTTGTTTTGTATGTACATGCCCATAACAGACTGAGCTTAAGCAAACTGTAAGACATCATTTCTAAAGTAATGACAGTATAGCTATGCACCCGAGGTAAGAACTGGCAGTTTTGCTTCTGCTCTATCAATCACACAGCTCTCACAGCTACCAATCTGCTGCAGAGATCTTACTAGCTAGCAAAGGGATAGGAAAAAGTAGTGCAGAAGAATAAAATGCCAAGAATAGAACCAGTGTCTCTTGATTGCTGCTTTAGAGGCTGCCCTCTATGCTGGACTCCACCTCCTTTCTATTCTTACTCCTATAAAATTAGATATTTCTTATTATTTTCAGGGATGCATTCATATAAGAAAGGCTTTATTTTTTTCTTTTGAGATTGATTCATCTCTAGGAAACTTTAGATATCTCCCCCACTACTTTGTTTTGTTACTTACTTTGCTATTCTTCTTCTCAACTCATGTCCCTGGCTGCTCCTCCAGAACTTTTAGCATGATCACTCTAATGCACCATCCTTGTTTAGTGATGGGGCCTTAAAACAATTATCTTTCATAGCAGTTCCCTGCTAATGCTGACCTGGAATTTCAGGCAATGTAAGCCAGGGCTGCTGAGCAAGGAGCCGCAGGGTTCTTCTCCTCCACCTCAGTATTCAGTGCTTCTGGTATTTTTGTTCTTCTTGAAGGCAGACTGACTTTCGGGCATCTGTGTAATTCTTACTCTTAGGAATGTGCATCCTGTGTATTGTCCGGTATCAACCCATGCTGATAACTGTTCTCATTAGACAGTTTGTGGAAATTCTTCCTTTCATCAGGAAAAATATCCCTGGAAAGCTATGCCTGGCTGGAAAGGGTACACACTCATCTGGGGACTGCTTAGGAAAGAAACAGGTAATTTTAACCACATAAAATTCTTTTTTTCAGAAAAAAAGAAAATTCTCTAATGGTTCAGCTTGGGGAAGTTACCAGATGAACAAAAATCCATACTTATTTCTTTCCTCTGTTCAAAAATCCGTCAGTCTTTGACACTGCCCTTTACACCAGCTCTAGGGAATGCCTGTACAGGCAGGTCTTTGCATTCCCATTCAGGCTTTGGACTTTCTGGAGATAATTTCATCAACTAAACTCATTAAAAAAGTGGTGGTGAAAGACTCCTCCATGTCTGAATTCCTCATATGCAGAAGGGGCATGAGGTACAGAGCAATGCGTCAGTCGTACTACAGTGACGGTAGCCGAGCTTGCTGGATTGGTCAAAAGAGATGTACAGCTATGGTAAAAGCATACCAACTGTATGAATATATCTCTGTACGCATCTGCTCTCTAGGTAGCGGGGACGAAACCAGCAGTGGGTAGAGGGGTCTGTCTTAATGGTTGGACTTGGTGATCCTAACGGTCTTTTCCAACCTAAAAGATTCTATGTCTTTTTTTTCTGAAGCAATAGTCACAGCACTCTTTTTTCCTTTGATGCACACCCTTCAGGGACAAGCATTTAAGAGGGGGGAGAGAGAAAACAGATTCTCATTAGTCTTCTTATACTCACATATAACTCAAATATAGGCAAACTGGATTTTTTTTTCCATTCTCTTACCGAAGAAACATAAACTCAGAAAGACTAGACCTCTTTTAAATTTTGCATCCTCTGCAGGGAATTAATAATGTATGAAATTATCCTTCCTACACTTTCTGATGTATTATCAGCATTTATTAATAAAGAAACCATAAACTCTCCTCACCACAGATCGCTGTTTCTAATACAGTGATAGCTTTGATCCTGACACTATGAAGATGGGTCGTAGAGAACTGTTAACTGGCAGAATACTGGATCTAAAGACTTAAAAAGGTTTTTGATTTCTGCTTAATGCCATACTAACATTTTTGAGGAATATAACCCCTCGCATATTGGGAAAGAAATCAAATAATAGCTTCTATGCACTCAAGCATGCCATTCTCACAGACTAACTTTACAGCAGGTCTGGATCTGAATGCTACCTTTTGAATACATCCTGAATTGCTGCAGAGCCCCAGAGTAGCAGCGCTGCAAGATCAAAAGGCTGTGATGCAAAAATTTGGTGCAGCATGCCGCAACATATAAAAACCATGCTGCCCTGTTTTTAGCTGATTTTCAGCCCCCATAGCACCTCCATAAGCCTGTGTTTAGGGCTCAGCTTAACCTGCACCTGCAGAGGGCTGAACCCGGCCTCTGACGGCATGGCATGCATGGCACTGGGCAGGCTGGCAGGTCCCCTTCCTGCCTCCCCTTCCTCGTGCGGGAAAGGGCAGCGCAGCTGATCCAGCACCCATCTGGGAAAGTGTGTCAGCTCTGTCTGGGGGAAGCAGGGTCACAGTGACGGTCAGAGCAACCACCCAGCCCCAATGTCCCGCGATGGCACAGGGGCTGCGTGCTTCCTCCAGGTACTTCATGGGAGTGACACAAATCTACTCAACCACCACTTTTGGGGATGAAGTGGATTTGGTTAGCTGAGTATAAAGCTCGGAACAACACAGTTTTAATGGGCAGGTAGAGCACAAGTTTAAGGGTAAATTATATATTTGGGTTAGCAGCTTGGCTGCTTTGTTGTTTGGTTCTTTCAGAGTGCTTGGACAGCAGCCATCAATGATCTGTGATTTATCTCTGTTTAATTTTTCCACTTTTTCAGACCCTTGGCTGTTGATAATTCAATTTCTGGCAAGTGCTGACCTTCACTCCCTATTATAAGTTATACCCCAAGGCAGACATACTGCCATCTGCACTGTAACGGTGGTGGTAGCTAGTGGATGAGAAGAGGCAAATGTCCAGATGCCACTTGGGCTCTGAAACAGCTTTAATATACAAATGATGATTGGATTAGAAATACCCTCTGCATCCAAATACAAGCCTCCCAGAAACATCCGGGTACTTTCCAAGGGACCCCTTCACCCTGTACATGACTTCTGCATATTGCTTGTCCCGACAGCTTTAATGGATGAAGAAAATTGAGTATTTTCCTTTGCTTAGCCTCCAAAGTCATCAAAGGAGGAACTAATCCCCATCCAGTCATCCTTCAAACACACTCGCTTCACTTCTCTCATCTTCCCTTATCCTCTCCTCCCAATATCCATGGTCTTCTTTTAGGAGGTTTGTGCTTACAGCAAACCATCAACTTCAGCTTTCCTGAGAAACATCCCATTCCCAGCTGCCAGCAGCAGCTCTCCGCAGGCTGCAGGCACAGCGCAGTGGCACAAGGCACTGCTGCATGTGAGAGCTGTGAGGCATCATCCCCTCACCAGAGAGCCTGGAAACGACACAAGTCTTGACCTGAATTAAAGAGGGATGATTATATTTTGCGATGATTATACCCCAAAATCTTTCTAAAAGGCTCAACAAGAAAACAGCCTACAGGGAGCGAGGTGGAAAGAAAACATGGGAATGGCTGAGGTATGCCCACAATTGTAGCACAGGGCTCCCAGCAACAAGAGGAAGCCTCACCCCACCCTTGGTGTTGCACAGATGAGCACCAGCACAGCCCATCCTTCCGAGCTCCCGCGTGACGCAGGGCATGACTCCACAGTTACTCATTCCCAAGCTGAACCTATAATTTCCCGATGAGCTACAGCACAGCTTGATGAGCTACTAGCTGAGAGAAACTAGCAAGAAACAAGGATGCTACTTCTACTCCAGGGGGATAGTTATCTTGAGATGCTGGAAATCTGCGTGGACATGGTTGCATCTTACTGTCCTCTGATGAGAAAGGAGGACAATAGTGGTTATCTTGCATGATAACCAAGAGGGTGGAGAGTTGTTCACAACACCACTGGAGAATTTTGTTGTTCCCTTCTATGGATAAATATTTGGATTTTTAAACTGCAAGTTCATTGGTATTTCCTAAGCAAAGAACCACCTGATATTATCCAGACAGAGTTTCATCTGTCTCTACCCAAATGGTTCAGTATCTGTCTAATACCCTATCTTCAAAGTTTCTGGACTTCACAGTGCGAAAGTTGTGATTTGCTCCTTTTTGATAGGTCCAGCTATCTATAATACACATCCAAACAGCCTGCGTGGATGACTTCACACAGTATTCAGTCTTCCTTTCTGTTTTAAAATTACCATCCCGAAGAGGAGGAGGTGAAGCAGAAAGACTTCAGGCTCACTAACAGCCATTCTCTATTAAACTGTCCTGAAAGTCATGGAGAAAAAGGCAAATCAATCACGGATATTCCCTGTCCCTATTCTGGAAACAGCTGCATTCTTGTTCTCTGAAGACATATCTCTGCTGTTGCCTCAGCTAAGTCTATGAGGAAGACAGGGAAGCCTGAGCCAGAGAGAACAGAGAACAGTTTAAGACATTTGGGCAACCTGGAATGTAATTTTGCTAGAGGGCAATATTCACTCTCCACATCATTTTGTTTTTGCAGAATAGAGGACTTGTTACAGCTTGGCAATACTTCTCAGGAGATTTCAATTTCTAACAGAAAACAAACCATTTAAGATGCTTGACTTGCATTGTTCCAAATTACTACATTCATTGTCTCTAATCAACCTGGGTTTGATCATTGCTTTTTTAAGATATATTTTCTTCATATAAGCAGAAGTTACATAGTCTCACAGTTATCATTTTGTATCATGTTAAAGTAGGACTGTTTTCAAAACTCTCTCACAAAAACTGTGTGCGCAACAAGTACGTCATCAAAGATTCACCAAAAAAAATTTTTTCCAGAATTACTAATGCCAACACCTGGTTTATGACTGGCAAACATGGCTACAATATGCAGCCAATATTTTTGTTGTCTCAGTTGGAGTGAGCAGCAACCATTAAAAGGTAGAGATTGTGCAATAAAGGTATGTATGTAAGTGACCGCTGATGACATTTCAACAGTTACAGGTTGTGTTTCACCCATGAAGCTGAGTAAAAGACATTTGCACTCGATGCTCGGAGCAGGGAGTCCTTCTGCACACTAGATTGACAGTTTGCCCACAACAAGAGCAGTTTCTTATTCCCCTTTCCCCCTGGTTTCCTAACTACTATTGGTTTGTGGGTCAACTGGCCCCTCCGCTCTTTGGAAGGGCCAGTTTATGCTGCTCCTTTTTTTCCTGGGAGTAGGGCCGTGGTACGATTTGCAAAATACTTGGCTGGGCAGCTTAGCCCGAAGCAGAAATCCAGGGCAAGATCTTTCCTCCTCTGTGGTACTTGTCTGTTTACCTCTACTGCAGTTGCATTCTTGTATTCTTTCAGTCTCTCATTAAAATTTGGGATTGCTTATGGTAAGGGAGGGCGTATATTGTACATCCCTCCATCCAACTGAATTCTCTCTTCTGGAGCTTTTCAATAAAAGGAGGGGGAAGAGGATGTGTCTGGTACTTACAAAACAGTGGGAGCAATCCTTTTAGTGGCTGGAAACACACATCTCAAGAAGAATGTGTGTCGTGCATCAATTCCTGGCAGAAACACCTGATTTGTCATTCTGTAAGACTTTATTTTAATTACAAGAGGGGAAATAAGACCAATTTAGTAGGGAAGTGACAAAACTGATAACTGATGTAAGAGAGAAATCTACAGCTGGTACTTATACAATTCAAAGAACAAATAAATACAAGTGGTATTAATTCTGTAATGTACCTTGCATAAAAAATCTTGAAAATTGAAGTGCTCTGCAAAAGCACAAGAAGGATGGAGGAAGGAAACTTTAATTTGTAATGAAAATCCAAGGGATTAATACAAAGTTCCACCACCTAGCTCCAAAATCAAATGCAGGTCAAACACCATGCCTGGTTTAGTGGAACCGTAAAAGTTCCAGTAGATATTCCAACTTAATTGCCTTAGGATAGAAATCAATAAGAAAAAGGTTTTAAAAATGTGCTTTCCTCAACATCACCCAACTTCTGGAGAAGGCTCCAGGCAGACCTTATTGCAGCCTTCCAGTACCTGAAGGGCCTACAAGGAAGCTGGGGGGGACTTTTTACAAGCGCCTGTAGTGACAGGACAAGGGGTAATGGGTTTAAATTGAAAGTGGGGAGGGTTAGATTAGATAAAAGGAAGAAATTCTTCACAGAGAGGGTGGTGAGGCACTGGAACAGGTTGCCCAGAGAAGCTGTGGATGCCTCATCCCTGGAAGTGTTCAAGGCCAGGCTGGATGAGGCTTTGAGCAACCTGGTCTAGTGGAAGGTGTCCCTGCCCCTGGCAGTGGGGGTGGAACTGGATGATCTTTAAGGTCTCTTCCAACCCAAACCATTCTGTGATTCTATGATCCTTCTAGAAACAGCAGGAAAAGCTCTAATGTTGTCCAAGTGACCAAAACATCACTTTCACATTTTGAGCAGATCTTGCTCCCTTCATACACACAGAAAGAAAAACACAGACTGTAGAGCCTTCTAAGACACAATTCTAGAAAAGCCACTACTCATGAAAATCCCTGACCTAAGCATGCAGGTGAGTCAGGAAAGATTATCATGCAACATGGCTTATATATTCAAAACATCACAAGATTAGAAGAGCCATAGAAAAGGTGTGATTTTTTTCTATAAATAGTGAGATTCCCGTAGGCCCTTACTGCAGTTACAGTTTAGCGGGATCCCTTTGAAGCCAAAGGATGAGCTATCGTGTGTGAGAACATCAAAGCAGGCAACTAACGACATGGTCGTGTGGCAAATGCTGCGACTTTCAGTTATCTGTTCACAGCTCTGCATTTCTGCAAGGCAACGTGGGTAGCATACCAATGCGTACAGGGACAGCCCGACAGATATGAATACTTGGTCCGTGATGATAACAAATGGTAAGACTATCAGATTCACAGCAAAGCGTGGAACTGAAAAATTTCTAATTCAGAGTTCATCTCACATTACCCAATCCACCTGAAAAGAACGCAGTGGGAAAAACTGTTATGAATTTTGAAAAAGCATTAAAAAATCATCAGACCATGCAAAAGACATCCCTGTAACCTATGAGCTATTTCCTGGCCACTTATCCTATTTATTCCAGCACACTCTGTCCTCGATCCGTTAAAATGTACCATCAGCTGGGGAAAGTATTCAGTGCTGTTTGAGAGCTGCTTGAGCCCAAGGTTTCAAACAGTTTTGTTAGCAAAATTGCCAGAGTTTATCAAGAAGGGTAAAAAACCAGCACAATAATTATATACATTTGTAATTAATTCTTTCTCTATTGAAATGCAAAAATTGATCTGTGACAAATATTTAATAAGAACTCTTAAGACTGAAAATACAATGGCAATTTTCTAAATTAATTTAATGGTTGACTTGCTTCAATTAGTGGTAAATTATTTATTGCAAGTTCTTTTATCACTTTCTATTTACACGAGGGAGTCCCAATCTTGGTTAAGCTATAGAAATCACTGCAATAATAAACAATAAAAGATGTTATCTAATCCTATGGTTTTGTCTGGGTTTGTGGAATAGAAAGCAGGAGCCGGAAGATTCTGATTTTGTAGTTCACTGTGTAAGATTCCGTACAAGCAACCTATCTGCAGTTAAAGTTAGGATCTGTTCACGGAGTGAGCAGATCATCAAAAATCATGGGTATATCCACATGCACCATGTCACATTCCTTCATAAATTTACCGAATTCTACTTTAGAAATTGTTTTTTTCTCCTATGGAAGTCTAATCCATAATTTCACTTTTTCCCACTTGTGGAAAACTTTTTCTAACTTCTAGGCTAAACCTATTAATGGCTAGTTTATACCTCATTGTTTTTGTAAATCGTCTTTTACTCTAAATACATTTGTACTTTGCCCCATTGGCTTTCTTTTCTTATTAAAGCAGACTCTCTGTTTACCTCAGAAAGCTGCCTCTATTTCAGCTTGCATTCAACTTTGTTGAACACACAGAGGAGGGCACTACCCTTTATTTTAGATGAAATTCAACCTAAGCTGGTACTGATATTTCCTAATTTCTTTTGGGTATACACCACCCAGTACCTCTTAGGATCATTTATCTTTTTCACCGGTATATGAAAGCCCAAGCCGCTATAGCAGTGTCTTATCTTTGTCACCTTTGGTCATCCAAATAGCACAGAATCCACTGGTGCCCTCCTTTTCCTCAGTTATTTTTAACAGATGAGCTTTGAGTTTATAGCTGAAACTTATTTTATGTTATGGTTCATGGAAGCCTTTTGATACCAAACAGACAAAAAGCATCTCAGTATTAACAGTTTGCAGCTTATTAGCACAGCATACTTCAGCTGAATTTCACTGCACCACACAGAGCTTCATTTGAGATGATTAAAATTTAATATCAAGACATTCAACTAAGCCATGCTGGAAAATCTGTCATTAAAATTCTTTTAAGTCTCATCATACCAAACCAGGGAAAAATCAACTATGACAGGCTTGGAAAAGTTCACATTTATATAATGCTCTTTGTCCTCCATACAGGGCATATCGAAAAAGTCGCCACCAAATATTACAGCAACTTTTTAACATACTACTCCTTCTTCTTTTCTAGGTCTTGGGGGGAATATAGGATACAAAATTGGAGGGCAGAAGAAAGGTCAGTATTTTGTGGTAGAGGTTGAGGATCTCACAAAATTTAAAAAAACAGGTAAAACATCAATAATGAAAAAGAAAATACATGGCAAGCTATCATCATGCAAAGAATACAACAGCAACAATTAATTGGACTTGAATTAGGTGGAAAAAGGTAAATTAAGAAATTTTTGAACTACTTCTTTTCAAAAATGCTTTAGTGGCCATGAGGAAATATTAGGAAAGATAAACGTGAGGAGGCTTGGGATTTGGGGTGGGTTTTTTTGGTCTGGTGTGCATTAGAGATTTCTTTCTTTGGGGTTGTTTTTTGTTTGGTTGGTTTTGGGGTGGGGTTTTTTGCTTTTTTTTAATGTCAATAAAGGATTTTAAATCTTCTTTCAAGTTGAGTCATGCTATAACATGTAAACAGTGCCTAGCTCTTGGAGGGCTGCACCTCTATTTTTCTCTTGCACTCTAATCGGAGGAATCAATGTGCTCCAGATGCACTGTCCCAGCCACAACCAGCATGTCGTGGGTCTGTACCTGCTCAGGCCTGGCTGGGTTTCTGGAAACCAACTCCAGTCCTGGAACTACACAGCCATGAGAATAAACCTTACTTTTCTGGCTTCAAACTTTAATATTTTATATTATTCCTGCCTTCCTGTTTGTTAAACCATATTAACAGAAGCCTATATTATATTTCTACGTATTTTTTTTACTTCCTTTGTCCTTATCATTGTCCTACCAACATGTATGTCCTACCAAATTTCCACTGATCCATCATATCTCTTTCAACTTGTGATTACTTTTTCTAGCGTTCTGTCACATCCTCCTCTGCCACACTCTCAGTTACAATGGGAGAGTGAATTGGCAATTCAAAGCTTCTCTGCTTGTTCCCTCATATTTTGTACCCACAACTGAAAGTAAATTTTTTTCCCAGTGTTCAGACAGTTCCTGCACTGATCCTCTGTGCAAGCTTGCTTGACTTTACTCACAGTGAGTAACTGAAATCCATCTGCCCATGACTGACGGCTACATCTGCACCAACCATTTGCTAGCTTGTGTCCTACTTCCTCACGCTACCTGTGGAGACAGATGGGTCTCTTTTGTTCCTCATCTCTGTCCTGTTATTTAAACATACATCTTGCCATATGTTCCTTTTCCAGAACCTGCCAGACTGGGGGAATCTCACAGAAATCAGTGCAAGGTTAAAGAGGTCATTTCCACCCCACCAGACCTGTGACCAATGGTCTGGACAGACAAGCTTGCTCTGGTCCTCCCTACTCAAAGTTCATGGGGCCAATCCTGACATCTTTACAAGATTCATTAGACATCAGTGCTGTCACTCGCAAACATGTTCTTACTCTGGCATAATGCTTATGGATTTGAAAATACAGGGCACGTTTGAATAGATGAACAGCACGTACGTTGCGTGTTTTTTGTTTTCTGTTTTTCCCTCAATGAAATTCTACTATGTTGGAAAGCATTTTAATGAAATGCATACAGGAAACAAGCAGAAGTTCTTTGAAAATTAGAGTTAATTATACATTAACTGCAAGTCTTGCATGCAGTGGTCTGAACACAGAACTTACCAAGTTTTTCATTAGAAGTTCAGTGATAAAAACAAAACAAAATGCTTCTGGTCCTTCTTACAGTTGTATAAAAGCATGAATTAATTACCTTATTAATAGGTAGAAAGTCAGTGGGGTATTAGCATTCGGGTATTCTTTCTGTCTCCCACTTTAATTCATTTGGAGCACTTTCCCAACACACAGGGTGTTGGCATACTCTGTTCCTACTGACATGAATAGCTATTTTAGATATGGACTGGATAAGAAAAACAAGAAGTAAATCTGAAAAAAAGAAAAAAACCCACAACCAAAAACAAACAACAAAACTTTGTTATCTAAGGAGAAGCCCATAGCACAAACCCTACTCATCCAACTTCACTATTTTGGAGAGGCACTGCAGTTTCCGGGTGGTCTGAAGAAGATGATGGGATCTTTCAAAGGAAGCTCTGGAAGGTGAACTTCCTTCACTGACTGTATCAGAAATACAGGAATCTGCTTAGATTCCTACTTGCCTCGATGATCAGAATAAGCATGTATGGCAAGAAATTAAAACATTTCCATTTCCACTTTTTTAAAAACCATGATTTCTAGCAGTTATGTGGAATTTATGAGCAGTAAGAAAGTAAAGGAGTTCCCCAGTTTTACATGTGTCAGAAGTACTTGAAGAGGAGTAGCCAGTGATATTACCTTGTCCTGTTAAAGTGGGTGTCCAGACATAATGAAAATTATCCACGGGAGACTGCATTCTTTGTGCCCGTCATTCTACTTCTACTATGATGCTGAAAAATGAAACTGATTTTCCTGCTCATCTATCCCAGCTTTTGTTCTTTTCCTAAGAACCCTCTCACCCACCTAACTATCCTGGTCTATACCTTTTCTTATTCACTTCATAACCATTTTCTCAGAGACTCAGTGAGCTCATTACTTTATATTTCAGAACTAGAAACCCTTCTTTCAGAAAGTTTTTGATCTAAGCCTAAACAAGAAGAAAAATTTCTCTCTTCTGGAAATTTTTATTCTATTTATTTGATTTGATGTTTTATCACGCTTGTTATTAAAGCTGATTTTCCATTGGACTCGGTCTGCCTTCAGCTGAGGGACATAGGTCCCTCATAGATAATACCCTCCCCACCCCGAGTTTTCAAATCTAGCCCCAGTCTTCACAGGAGACCACACATCATACAATCACCTTTATAACCATTAGAAATGCTGTATTGAAACTAGTTAGTTTTCAGCTCTCCCTAACATGTTCTTAACTGCTTTTATTATGCCTTTTTTTCCCCCCCCCCACTGCTGTTAAAAGCCCTTTAGTTTTAGTACCTTTCGCATTATTTCTCTTACAATTTATGACAATAGACTGCACTATTCCAGGAAAAATCTACATGGTCAGACAGAAACTGAACACAGATTTTTTGCCTGGGGTGTAAACTGGCAGGATGCAAGCTGGCTCTGGTCTGGAATTTGATGTAAAGCTGTGCATACGCAAATACACTTGGCAAATACCTGGGTAACACCTAAGTTTCCCTCTAAGGCACTTTCTCCAGTTGTTCAAGCATTTCCTTGATCTACCCTTACACTTTCCCCAGTTTTTCCAATACCTTATGTGTGCGTATACATACATGTATGTACACACACATATATTTTGTTGCATTGAGTCCAATTTTTGGAGTGTCACTAAAGAGGTATGTATATTCACAGTTAAGGGTTTTAATGGGCTGCTCATTCTTTTGATTTGACATAGCCATGCCCAAAGAGAAGCGGGCCTACAAGGAAGCCGAGAGGGGACTTTTTACAAGGGCCTGTAGCGACAGGACAAGGGGTAACAGGTTTAAATTGAAAGTGGGGAGGTTTAGATTGGATATCAGGAAGAAGTTCTTCATGGAGAGGGTGGTGAGGCACTGGAACAGGTTGCCCAGAGAAGCTGTGGATGCCCCATCCCTGGAAGTGTTCAAGGCCAGGCTGGATGAGGCTTTGAGCAACCTGGTCTAGTGGAAGGTGTCCCTGCCCATGGCAGGGGGGTTGGAACTAGATGGACTTTAAGGTCCCTTCCAACCCAAACCATTCTGTGATTCTGTGATTCTATGAAAGTATTCATTCTTGATTTCCTTAATCTTAGGGTCTTATTTTTTAACACAATTTTGGTTTAGGGTTGGTTTTGGATATTTTTTTTTGTTAAGGAAAAAAGGGATTGATTCATGCAATTAATTTAAGCACATATAAAAAAGAAGTAAGGTAAGTCCTTGACATGCCTACTTAGTTTTGGTCAGCCTACGGACAATTCCAATTTATTAACAGTGAAATTATTCTAATGTAAAGCAAGAAATTTAACAGATACGTAAATTGGGGGGTGAGATTAACTTTTTTGTTTTCTTTCACAGGCCAAACTGTAAATATGCCAAGTGGAGCCACCTCCCTCTCTCCCTAGAAGCCAAATACTTCCAATGAAGCAGGAGAGACCATTTTCTAGCAGTACTTTGCATCACCACCATTGGTGCAGCCCAGAAGCAGTTGACCAGAGTTTCACTGAGCTTCACTAAGCAATGTACCTTGGCCTGCGATCAAGCAAGTATAAGATAGGAAGCAACTGAAAATGAGAGGAGGTGACAGGGATTCAAATGGCAAAGAAACCAGCATTAGCTGCTGCGGGGAGGCGTCTCAGAGAGCTGCAGCAAATTTCAGGTTGGAGTGCCCAGATGATCCCTCCTACCACACGCGGCCTAGCAAGGCTAGAGATACTGTGTATTGAGTGTTTTCTCCCCGCAGTGGTTTCTATGGAGGTACAGAAGACGCCCGCAGCCCGCTGCGCAGCCCTGCACAGCTGCCCCCCTTGCTGCCCGCCGGGTGCTGCGCGGGCCTACCACCCTGCTTCTGCTGCGGAGGACCCTCTGCTCCTCATCCCAAGGCATCAAAACCATCAACTGTCACCTTTGACTGTAAGACACCCAAACCACGGAAGACCAAGGGAGGTGGCCGTGCAATTCAAACCTGTGCTGTTCAGAAACACTGTGAAGTTACAAAACAGAGCGAGAGACTCGTTTTCTAGGAAAACAAATCCTCCTTAGATGAAAGCTACAAGGAAATAGCTATGAAAACTACGTCAGAGCTGTACTGCAGTGTTTTAGTGGCATTTTCCTGGTACTCGTTACTGAAATTAATTCACAAGACTTGCCACAATATGCTGATAGGATAGAGCTGTATTACTTTAAGCTGTTGTTAAGAATTCAAAACATGACAATCAAAACACTTCTCTTTATATACGATTAGAACATTTATTTGCTTGTTCGACGCAAAATTAAGTAGTAAAAGCAACCAGGAGCTGGGAAGGCAGCCAAGCAATAAAATTGATTGATTGCCCAAATACATAAAAATCATATCCACGGCTTTCAAACATTCTCTCAAAAGCAGAAAATCATCTCTTCAAGGTTACTAGACAACCTGGTTAGACAGGATGGTGAACCTGCTGTTGAACAGAAGACAAAGTTCGTCTGTGAGGTGTAGCTGATACAATTACTGGTTGCTCAAAATAGCATGCACCTCCATAAATCTGTCTCTGTTTAAGCTAATTAAGAGAAATTATTCAGCAATGTCATTTTTCCTGATTCTTCGATTACATCAGGTATAGAACTGCATGTTGAGGAAATACAGTCATATAACACATGCTGGGTTTGGGATTTTGTTTTTCAGAAAAGATGTGTTCTCAGCCTTCATTTTGCTTTTCAACTGCTTCTTTTGTAAGATCACTTCACAACAACACATTGGTTTTCTTTCGTTCATACATTAAAATCAACCATTAAAGGATCCAGTTTTCACATTATATTCATTTCTCCTGCACTGCCATCATTCTCTCAAAGTCAGCACTCTCCAAACCAAGTATTAAACAAGTATTTATAGCAAGAGCAGAGTATAAATTTCAGAAATGCAATCAAGTTTGGTACACTCACAGGCAGACTTCCCAGTGAAAGGCTGGTATTTTCAATCCCTAATTGTCACCAAAGGAGGAATAAGTAGGACTATTTATAATGTGGGCAAATAATATCTTACAAATAAAAATATTTGAATTAAGCAAATTAACTACTTTTCCACTGAAAGAAATCCCAACAAAGAAATCCAAATTCAGCCTCAGAGAAGGTGCTGAATACAACGCTGAGTTCCAGCCACAGCTGGGTCAAAAACTGTTTCTTATCCCCACTGACTGAACCAAGGCCACAGATGTGCATGCCAAATTCACATTGCTCTGCATTATTATTATGTGTGACAGCTTTGGTCGATGTGAAGGATCAGAATTCAGGGCACACAGCGTTCAAGGGGATGCTGTGCCTCGCTCTGGCAGGAGCTATTGAAAATCCAAGCCATAAATCTGCCTTTGCAAGCTCTGATCAAGAAAAAATATTGCTGACAGGTCCAAAAAGTTGTTGAAGTACTTTTCACAAGAGGAATTGCTTATAAGACAAAAGGATGTCGTTCCTCAACTCATATGAATAAAATCGAACAAGTATATGGCAATAAATATCTTCAAAGGCTTTTTAAAGTGTTAACTAGCCAAAATTAATTCCATTAAAACTTCTACTTGACTCTTGAGTAGTTGGTTAAACAAAACCACCAAATAAACCTCGTACCTCCCTGTTTCAGCTACAGAATGGCTTCTGAAATAGATTTGATCCACAGTAATTATTTAAAATAATGCAGCATCATGTATGTTACCTACATATATTGAATGGACATTACTCAGGAATCTCTGACCTCTAAGAGTTGCAATAGTTCTCCTGGTTTTCAAACCGTAGTTCAGTTTTCCATATCACTGCAATTACTGCAGCTGCACTGCCGCCAACAAAATCCTAGACTCAAAGCTCTTGGCTATGACAGCACATCTAAGTAATCACCATGGGATACTGGGCTAAACTCAAACAGGTTTCTTTTTTATGAGCTATATACATGAGCAAAAGCTAGAGCATGTTTAAACAAAGCAAATCAATTCAAGTCAAGCCTCCCTACTTAATAGATTCACACAGCTTATTAAGATGAGCAAACATGCTTTAATGAAGAACACTCATTTTCTAAACGAGAGAAATAAGGCCTTGGTTGTGCTATTTAGGCAGGGCAGGGCATCGCCCCAGTTTCAGGCTGTCTCAGTGCTCGGAGAAGCAAATCCACCGAGTTCACTGTGGGCTCTTCACTCCTCTGCCCATTACTTTTAGTCCTATTTTGCTACCTACTAGAGCTGTGGTGGTTATCTGACGACTCCCCAGTGGGCACATCACCCTTTGCTGGACACCAGGAGTCATGGGTACAGTGACGTCATGTTCAGCTGGGCTTTTCAAATGACAGGATGGCTTCTCTCACTTCCCTTACTGACGCATCTAGAAAATCACTAAGTTCTTCAGAAGCTCCTAAGATGTAAACAAACACTGGCTCTAAAGGAAGGTTTAGAATAGTATCATTACTCAGTGGAAACAACCATGATCATTTCCTCTAACGAAAACTCTTCCCTTCATGTATTTTCTTCCCACCCCAGTACAACTTGAAGAAGTTGTCAATGTAAGTTGGTCAAAAATTGTGTCACCCTCAGACTGTGCCATCATCTCAGACACTACAGGCTTTTTCCACTCACTTGTCAGTTGTAGGAAACAACCATTGACACATTATGGTCTGTGGGTGGTGAATGCCACTTAGTACTGTAAAAATTTCCACCCAAAAATGTACTCAGATGCATCAATTTGTAAGCAACAGTTCCCAGTGGAGAAATTTGATTATACCAGGCTTGGGTATGAATATAGTTCTTCTGCATTACATCTTTGACAAGACATCATTGGTATGGTTTTCCTTGTGTTTTTTCTCCAGTAGCAGTGACTATGGACAGCACATATAACAGAAGTGTAAAAATGCTACCATTTTAATTTGTAGCACTTAAAAACCTCTTAACCATGGTAAATTTGTTGTGATGATTGATTAGAGCAAACTGGAAGACTCAAAGGCCCCAGAACAGGAATTGATTAGCTGAGAATTTCTTATCATGGGCGCTGGGCATCGGTCCGTGGCTTACATACACAGAAATGCATCACATTCATGAATTAACTACTTAATTCATTATGTAAATTTTTACAGCTAATTACAAAATATATGCTAAAGAGTGCTTCATATTCCAAGGGATTTTGATCCCTATATAAATGATTAAATATGGAATTGGTAAATAAATTCACCATTTACTGAAAAATTAAAAAGGAAAATATAGGAAAACAATTACTATACAACACTGGCTTCATGCAGAGTCAACTCAGAATTTCAAATAGAAAATCCAGTTTGCCTAGAAGTTTTCCTGTTTTTCATCTTTAAAAAAAAATGGCTATCTGACATCATCATTTACTGTGCACAGTACATCCTGCAGTCATTCATATTCCCTCTCCGGCTGTGTCACCTCTCTGACCAAACAACCTGAAAATATATAATTATGTATGAAGATAATTCAAATGGAGAAAATGCTAATATAAAGTGGTATTGAATAACATTAGTTAGCTCACCAACATTACTGAACAGATTAAATTAGCATTTTTCCACAACATTAAGACTGTCACGGAATGCAGCTCACAGTACTTGCCTTTCTCCATCTTTTATTCAAATTAACTCCAGGCTTTTCCTTGCTTTGTGGCTTTATCCTAATGGAGAATTATGACGGAGCAGTCAGTTGTTGCCCAGGTAGTATCACTCACAGGAATCCTGAACCCCACCAGGCAATCAAAACATGCACTGAATAAATAATGTGGTATCTGCCATATGAATGACTGGTTCTGTCATCCACTAAAATATTTTAATACTTTCTTTATTTTCTTTTCCTCTCATCAGTCAAGAGACACTCTCTTGAGCTGCAGATACTTGTGGTTTTGCGGTCAGAGCAGTATTTCATCATGATCTGCTCCATGTAATATGTCCATAGGCCATGAAAAGAGAACTTTTCAGGTGCACAGGGGTTGCATTCTGCAACAAGCTGCAGAGGTGCTATGTGTTATCTAAGACACAAACCCAGGTTCAGGCTATTTTATTGAAACAGACTTGTCACACCATGGCAGCACAGTGCCTTCCAATTCATGCATTTTAATAGAGTGCTTAAGCACAGTTTTTATCACTTGATTAGAAATAGCATGTTTTAACTTGATATATGCTTTCCTTCAGCCTGTATCAGTAAGCCCATACCATCTCCTACTGACACGTTTCTTCTCGGCCAGCTTTGTTTTTTTTTCCAATCGTGACTTACATACCCTCCTCAAACAGGAAATTCTTTGCAATTTCCTTTATGATTTTGTGCAATATTAGCACCATTAAAGAAACACAGCTTCACTGGCAGAAGAATCCACTTGTCTGTTTCCAGATATTTCATGCAAAACACCATCTTCCTCCCATGAAAACATGAAAGCTGGAATATCACAGTTTCTTACGTGTTCCCCAGGACGTTTCTCCTCCACATTTCTTTTCCATCTGTACGGGTAGGGGGTTCTTTCAGAAGAACTGTTTTAATATGGCACAGTTAATGTGTCTGCAAATCCTGCATTTTTGTCACACTGGAATTTCCTTCATAATTTCAGTTCAAGCTCTCACTAACATTTCATGGTGTTACGAGGATGCTTTATGGTGGGGGTGGGGTGGGAAACAAACCTAAATGAAAAACTTGACATTATAAATTTTGATTACTTTCTAAATTTTCACTGACATCGCGTGATCTATCCTCTTGGTATTGAGTTTCCATGAGTAAGCTCAGGAGAGAAGTAACCTGCACGATCAGAAGCACTTACAAAGCAAAGCACACACTAGTTCAGTATCACAGATGTAACAGTGCTGCAGTGATGCACGTGGAGCTTAATATTCTTTGTGCTGAAGTCAGTAATTAAAGTATTTCAGTGGGAGGCTTTAGAGAAACAAAATGAAAAAAGGAAGGATGATGATCAAGACCGTTGAAATCACAGGGGAAGTCGTGCATATTGACCTAGATTAAGGCAAGGTAACGTAACATGATGTAAGAAACCAGGGCTTAAGGAGAGAGTTGTACAGGAGGAGAAGATCAAGCAGGCAGATGGAATAAGAGGTCTTTGAAGTGAATTAACAGAATAATTTATATTATAAAAGCTTAAAGTAGAAGCAAGTTTGGGGAAAAAAGATGATGGAGATGATCAACAATTTTGAAAAGTGAAAGCAAGACAAAGCCTAAAATTTGGAGATTAAATGATTGATATTGGATGCAGGTGGAAAAATGAGGGGAAACAACCCCACAAGAGAATCTTCCTGTATTACCCAATTTCTAAGTGGAATACTTACAATTCTCTTAGGTGTCACAAAGTGTTGAATGAAGCTTCTGGATTATCTGTACATTTTTTAGCTATAACTGCACCTCCTGAATATAGCCAAATAAGAAATAAACTGATTTTTAAAAATCCAAATGTAAGAAAAGATCATTTGGAAGACCTTTTGGAACAAAGCCACCTGCTGAAAGACATGAAACAGAGTGTGGAGAAACATTTAACAGATAATGTTTCTGCAGGTTTCCAGTGGTCTGTTTCAGAGCAGCAGAGATGCTTTGCCACTCTATCTCGTCAGCCAGTCGTGTGAGACTGAGAATGAGGAATTGGACCAACTGGAAGCACAACAAAGGACCAGCAGGAACTTTACTGACAACAGCAAAAACTGAGATTAAAGGAGCTGAACAATTGCATTGAGTGCCTCCTTCAGAAATGTAACAGGAAAGAAAAGCTGCTGGGGAGACAAGAGAAAAACAGAAGGTTTCTTTTCTGGACTAGCAAGGGCACAGAAATCAGGAATGCACTCAGGCTAGTCTCCCATTAGGAAGCACCACAAGAAGTCTACATGCATGGTTTCATCAAGAGGAAGCGTCAATACATAGCATTTCCTTTAGGAAGGGAGAATAAAAGAATCCTTGCACTAGGGAGAGAAGTATTAGTAACTTCAGTGAGAATGGCATATATTGACATCCACCATGTCCTATGGAAAGCTGAAAAGACAAAATGTCTCTAGGAAGCTGTAAGTTGGGAGTAGGAAGTAGCAGGATGAACTACGCGTTATGCAGAAGCAGCTAGAGGAAGTCACACAAGTGAAGGCGACGTGACTGCCCCACTCGGAGATAGTGCACACGACGTAATTCAGTGACTATAAAGCAGAAACACATACACTGCTTTAGATTTAAAATACATGTGAGTGGGGTTGCTGAAAATTTACTGGTGCTGAAAATTCTGTGGGCTTATAGTTACTTTTGCATGGCATTTCTGCATTTTCCTGGAGCTCTCAGCTGGATCCTGCACTGTGTCTGCAAGCACAATCCATAATTCTTGAAAGGTACAATAGGAATGGGACTCCAATACCTACAACAATCACCTCCATTTTAGCTGCAGGTAATATTTTGAGAAAACAAAAGTGAGATAAAGTAAAGCACAGGAGTAATGAGATCACTGAGAGAAAGTACATTTGCCTCACTTGGTGAAACCTATTTTCTTGATGTTGCCCAAAAGGGAAAGAAATGGGCTGAGTCAATGAGCAAGTCTGTTTCTAGAATGAACGATTTCAAGTTGGTTAATATCCTTGACAGTACTGCGGAAAGTAAATTATTAGTAAATTATATTTTGAAATATCACCTTGAAGCTTTAAGCATATGCCCCAATAATTTGAGATTAATTCATTCGGTGGTCAAAGTGTTCTTGATCCTGAGTAAGGATACTAAAGTTTAATCAGAATCCCTAAATTACACTTTACTTTCAAATTATACTGCTATTACAAAACGTATGTTGTAGTTAAAAGCAAAGCCATACCTTTGTTATGATTTCATTCACGTTAGTGATGATTTTGGCAGCAGTACAACACATTACTAAAAGGATTTGGTTAAATGTAATGTACAGATCAACTAGTATAGAAAATTCACCAGCACAGGTGCTCCTAAAAATATTTCCAGCAAGGCAAGTAAGAAATTTTAATTTGCTTTTAACTCTTCTTTGTAGATAATACAGTATATTGTGCATGCACCCTTCTACTGAAATACTACTTTTATTTCAGCTTGTCTCTTTTGCTGAAATCTGAACCTCTATTCCGCCATTCACATTCAATCAGTCCACTCACATTGACTTTATGAAGAGAAAAGTACCATTCAAGCAATTTGGACACTGAGTACATAATTTAAAAGAGAGAGATCAGACTTCCTGAATTAACGTTTCTCCTTTCATCTTCATACAAAAGTGCTACTGTCATAAATACAGGGCATTCAAGGACAGAGTCATCCCCAATCTAATACTATACTGGGAATACATGGTATTATTTATTAATTTTATTATTTAGTTATATAAAAGGAATAATGCACATATAGGCCATCCTTTTGATCCACAGACCTTGTCCACAATACGAGAGATTTCTTCAAGGCTGAATTTTCAGGCTCTAAGTATTACCAGAATAAAAGAAGGCAAGAAAGAAGCTAGAGGCACTTGAAGAGCATGACAGCTCAGAGAAATAATCTGCAGACCATCTACATGACACAGCTAGAGTAAGTCCAGGAGTGCTCACCCAGCTGAAGCCTAAGGGATCTGCCATGCAGCCAGCTGCTGCTGCTATGTGACATCTGGGATCTGTAACTGTCATTGAAGAGAAAACAAAAACAAAAATAAAAAGGAAGGAAAAAAAACAGGGGGAAATAATGAAAGAGCTATGTGAGGTTAAACAACAACAAAAATCATCTCTCTCTCCCCTAACACTAGACGTATTTCTAAAGAAGTAAGTTCTGTTGCAAGCAAAAATGAAGATGGAACGTCTGTGCACTGCACAGACACAGTGTATAAATGAAAAGTGAAATGAGACCTGGCAAATCAGTGTCACATTAGGAAACTATTTAAGAAACATACTAATATTGCTAAAAGCATCACGGTATGCCCATATCTGACCAGCAGTTTTGTTACTTACTGCTCCACTTGCAAAGATTACCATGGCTCATTCATGCCGTGGGGATGAGAGCGCGTGGATTTTAAGGCTGAGTCAGTGGTCTCAAGCATTATGCCAAGGGAATCCAATTCTCCACTTGCTGAAAACCTCAGCCTGATTTCCTCTGCCTGCTCACCGGTGTTTACTGGGCAGAGAGAAGTGCAAGCAGGGAAGTGACTTGCTTGAGAATACACAGTGGGCTATCAGCAGAGGTAGGGAAGATGAAACCAGCCTGCCAAGGGAATGCCCCTTGCACAAAAGCCTGGATCCTCCTACCACACCAGGGACCAGGTATACAGCATCTATGTAGGAACACAAACTCATGTTTTCTGGGTTTCAGCACTTTGCAAATCTCCATGAAATACAATAAAACTGGCAGGCAGTACTTCCAGATTAGTGCACAGAGCTGCCGGCAGGTTCCCTTTCTATGGCTTGTGCGCTTCATCAAAGGTTACTGTAGATGCCTAGATAGCTTCTCATCCTCATATGACCCCCTCTTTCTCTCATGACTGAGAGCATTTGAGATATGAGTGCTTCAGATATGCCTGACAGAAACTCCCAAAAGCTTTACTAAGTGTAATTTTACAGGAGCAAATTGCCTGCTTCTCTGAGCTGGATCAGCACTGTTTCGCCTTGTCAACCCGCAATGCTAGCGGAGCTTTGAACGGCCGCAGCCACTCTCCGAGAGAAAGACCTCTCTGGGAAAGACCGTGGGTGGGAAAAAGAATTCTGTGCCCCTGCCCGCGTTTCTGTGGCAGTTTCTATATTTATGTTTTTTGGGGAACTAACTCTGGGCCAGGTTTTGTCACTCCTATTCACAGTGAATAGTATCTCAGGGCATGAACAGCCCCGAGGGGCTACACTGCAGCAATTTGAAGAGCTTTTTCCACTGCAAGCTACATATTTTTCTCTCTGACTAAAGATGTCTTCAGCTGAACTATTCATAGACGAAGGCCGTGTTCACGGTGGTGGCAGACTGCACCTTTACATAGGAAGGAACATTTCTGCAAAGGGCCCTCCGCTCGTGGAAGGGGCAGATGGCACTGCTGTGCACCTGGAGCATCTGTATGAAATAGGGAGTGAGAAAGGTGAGGCATGCCTGCGTGACATTGATGTTGCTCATAGGCACCTCACCAGCAAGTACAGACACACAGAGCACTGCACAAATCTCTGTAGAACAGGCAAAACTTACATTTCGGGCAATGAAGCCTTGGCCTTTGCTCTTGGCGTCAGACCACTTACAGTGCTGCGCCAGCCTGGAAATAACATTTCTGGAAGTTACAGAACTGACAGCTGTATCTAACGTGTATAGATGTCGATACTGAGTTCTCACACTAGAAGTGTGTTTCTGAATGAGGCATTGATGCTGGAGCCACGGCCATCACCCCAGCAGTCTTTCACAGAGGTCAGACCTCCTTCCTGAGCCTGAGGAAAATCCCACTGCACGAAGTAAGCACACAATATGTTGATAAAAAAGGTATGACTAGGCATATTCATAGGTAACAGGAAGATGAACAGATCAACCACAAAAGTAACTCTTGACATTTTTGCCTTTCCTCTTCAGTTTACTACAAGCACTTCTCCAAAGTCCTATATAGAAAAGCAGCTCATTGATGAATAGCTACTGTTTGGCACAACCAGAAGGCAGTTTGGGAGCCCAAAGATTTTACTGTGTCTGTAGCTTAAAAAACAGTGCAACTAAAAAGGGGAAAATTATCAGTTGTTCATGCTTGGCCTTGAGACACAACCATCAAAAGTAAAATTTCGCAAGTCCCACAGGGAGCTAAAAGCGTTCACTATAAACACAGAGAAATATAAAATGCACTGTGTAATTCCAGTACATTCAGGAGAAAAAGTCCCAGAACGCACTAAAGTGTTCCTGTTACAGAGATTCAGAACTGGAGAAACTATAGGAAAATCCTGATGGGTCCTTACCTAAACCATTTACTCCATATATAGCACAACTGATTTCATGCCCTTTACTGTTTCTTCCATGACCCAAGTTCCTCCCACCCACGAGGTAAAACAGAAGCTAAAAAAAGAAAAAAATCTTAACTTTACAAATTTTAAGCCTGCCCTTCTCTGCCTGTGATGAATAACGATCCTGCTCTGGAGGACCCAACAATGTTACCACCAGAGAAACCTGCTGTATCTCTTCCTGAGAATGATGGCTAGGTTTGGTTTGGGCTCGAATCCTGTCTGATACATCTGAATCCCTACAAATTTAATCCAGGCCTGTCAGATAAAGGACTGGATTAGGTCTGGCATGTAACACACAGAAAATGAAGAATAGGAAAAGTCTTTGGGTTTGGGGAAAATATTTGCCTGGCTGGTTTTGGATTGTTGCAGGGGGGCTGACAAACATAACCTTGAACCAGATTGTGGCCTTTGCTTCATGGGTCCTCAAATATTCCAGCCCAATGGGCTAAATGGATCTACACAGAGGATCGATGCCTTAAAAAGCATAAGGAGGGGGAGCTAAGCAGATTTCTTTTTGTTAGACTTAGAAATGGCTAATGGTTTTGCTGGACTGAGGCCAGCTACCATAACATACATATCTCCTGAGTTTGTCTAGAAGTGGTAGGTGTATTATTTGCTAAATTACTCTCTCCCTTATCTCATGTGGGAGAAAAAAAAAAAAAAAAGTACATGTTCTTTTACTACAGACAGACACAAATTTTGTTGCAGCAGGTTGAAATGCTTCAATATATATCTTCCTGGGAGCTTTTAAACTGGTGTTTCACTAATTCAAACAAACACTTGTCTTCCCAGTAAAGGAATAAATTATGCACAGCAGCAAAGGAACACAAAGAAGGGAGGTGATCTCAGTTAACTACAGCTGCCTAGCTCCAGCTAGTCATTTATGCTGCCCTCCTTGAAACAGGAGTCTGAGGAGGAGAAAAATGCCTCTTAGATGTGCCAGTCTCTCACCAGTCACTAGTGAAGGTGTTTGGGTAAAGAACTTGGAGGGCCCAACCAACTCCCCAAGGGCTGAAGCTGGCCAGGTGAGCCACACAGTGCCAGGGACCACTGGACAAGAGCAGGGGCGCCCGAGTTCAAACCCCTAACCTCATCCTCACCGGCAGCACCCATTGTCAGTTTCCTTATCTCCTCGTGGCCTGTCAAAGGGCACTCCAGTTTCCCAGGACCAGGGCTGGTGAGTCTCATCTAACAGTCAGCCGCAGTAAACGCGCCTGAGACCCAGCAACACAGAGGAGCTGCTTTCAGCACAATGGGCCGCTGCCCAAACCAAGGAGGAGGAGAAGGGCTTGTCTGGCCATCAGTTATTGCTGCTTCCCACGGCATTTCCCATCAACTCCCAGCCACCAGCAGCTTAGAGATGCTAACTGTCCAAGCTATGCCTCAGAGACACTTCAGCAAGTGAGAAGACCACAAGTTACTCAACACAGTCCACAAAGGCTTTCTCAGTCACTGTGTTTAAGCAATAGTGTAGATGAGGTTAGAGGGACTGAACCACAGCGTACCCAGCATTAGCTATCCCGAAGGAGTGTTTCTCAGAAAGGAAATATCATGCTGAGTAATGAAAGGCCTCGCTTCTGTCAAGGAATAAAAATTGCATGAAGTATGCTTCAGTTTCTTCCTTGCAAAAGGATCTGTTGCTAAGTGAATGGGGCAGAGTCTGGGGAGGATATCCATGCTGTCTGTCTCCTGGTATCTTGGGAACAAAAATATCTAAAAGCTGTATCTGGAAGATCTTGTTTACAGTCTTTAGATGAGACTGAGGTTTTGATGCAGAAGGGTGGATGAGATGGTTTGTACAAACCTCTAGAATAAATATCTCCCGCTAGAACTGCCTTGCTAGCTCTAGAAATCTCCAGTTCTCATAACATTCAAAATACGATTTCTGTCCGTGTCCCCCCCCTTGAACACCAACTTAAAATTTCAGAAAAATCAAGGTTCTCAATTATATTTCATGCAACATATATTAACTGTATTTTATCCTACCCTGTTTCCCACGGAATAATTAAAAAAAAAACCCACATTCCTATTGGGTTCGACTCAATGACCCTTTCCAATTCAAGTAATTTGGTAGGAGCATTCTGTAGATTGCCCTAATTACCCAGAACTTAGTAAAACTTAGCCTTCCAGAATATCCAGATCTCCTCCCTGCAAAAAAAAAGGCCTGTCTCACCGCGATACAGGGTGAGGATTACACCAGACAGAAGCACGTCCTAGGTCAATGAGTTTACGTAGAGCACTCTAAAACCAATTGGGACAGATTACATTTCTCAGCCTCAAAAAAAATACGTGGATATATCCCCCAAAGTAATGACATGGGCTGGTACAACGTAACAGGCACCTTGACTGAGTCTCATATAGTCTAAGTATTTTTAAATAGGTCCAGTGAGCTTTGAACTGGGAGATAAAAGAACACCATTCAAAAATGGAATTTAGGTACTTCAAACAGCTGAAGTTGGGCCTGGCAACAGCAAACAAATTTTTGTTATTGGTAACAAATAACCACTTCATAATGCACGTAACAGATTCTTCCTAAGTTGCATCAGACATAGTTTTGGCACTTCTTTCTCTCTTTCCATAAAGATCAGCTGAAAGGTCTGCTGACCACTTCATCTCACACCTGATTGGGTTCAATTTTTTTCAGTACAATGGATGATTTTTTTTTCCTTAAATATCCTTAAAATTCATTAGTTTGCTTACAGTATACATGAAAGTTGAAAGCAACAGCTCAAATCATGCATTTATTATGAAACTATTTCACTGACACAACTGGATGTTTTTCCCACTCTTTGCTGGTGCCCATTTTTTCCCTCCTACAGACTTGTACCCATCGGTCTCTTACACCACTTGTCTCTACATTGCTAGTATCCCGTCATGATTTATCCCTACTCAATAGGTATCAATGGGTGGCAAAGCAGCAAAAAGCTAGCTAAATCCTTACTTCTGTCATTATATAGTTTAACATCTCACAGCTTATGTCGAATCTATTACTACTGCACAGTTTGAAAGGCTTTACTTAGAAACTGCATTTGAGTTAAAAACCAAACCATTACTTAGGTAAGTATCCATACTTTTCCCTCTGTGCGTGGCACTGGAGGGAGGGTATGTAAGGACGTAGAACCTCTAAGGCACGTTAAAGACTCGTTTCCCACTTCCTTCAGACCCCAGCCCTACAAAGGTTTTATGAGAGTCTGAAGGAAACACGGCAGAGAAGAATACATTTTCTGGTGTCTGTGTAGAAACACTGCACCTTTGTTCTGAAGCTACACCACGAAGAAGTGGGCATTGTTCAAGCATGGCAAAGACTATTAATATGCTGCAAGGTCTCAGGCAGGAGAGCTTATCCTACAGGTGGATCAAGGAGTCCAGGTGTTTGGAAAGCTGTCCCCTACCTCCTCCAAGGATTCCAAAACCACATACTATTTTTGGAGCTTTTTCAAACCACCGTGTTAAAACACCTGGGCTCTCTCAGCTCTTTCTGCTAGATATTGCCACAGGGGACTATTACATATTCTTTATGCGTGCCTGATATAATTCACAAACCTAAGTGATCAATGACAATGTGAGAGCCAGGCATTCTCAATTAAGATCATATCAGCTCAGAAACAAGTAATTTATTTTCTTTTATTCCTGCCAATTCTTAATTAAAACAGGTAAGTAAATACGTTAAGACAGCTGAAATTGAATTTGGAAAGGCTGAAATTCCCAAAGACAAGCTGTTATTGACATGTTACTAAAGAAACAAAATATTATTCACTTTATGAATCTTTACTTTTGGCTTACACAAGAAAATGTTAATTTCTAGACAAAATATATCTTGATTTATAGTTGTCCCTGAGTTACTTAGTGAAATGAAGCTTTTAGATCTTCACCATAATAATAAATAGCACATTTAGAAGAAAAAGAAATCCAAAGCACAAAGCTTACCCATGAATTCAGAGGCTGAACTGACTGTAGTTAAAAGGTTCAAACTTTGCTCAACCGTTTAGAAAGGGTTCCTGTGTCTCATCCACCCTTCTCCTCTGCTTCCTGAGGCTTTCACAAAATGAAGCAGGACACTGAGGTAACCTTTTAGTCAACAATTTAAATCACTCCTGAGACTTAATATAGAGAGTCAACACAAAGCACTGTTTATTTTTCATACCAAGAAAGGTGAGGATCTGTGTTTATATAGTTAATGTGTCCAATATAGCCAGCAGCAGTCCAGCTGCAGTTGGCATCCCAGTCATCCTTCAGCTATTCCTACATCTTCCACCATTACTGCTGCTCAAGGCTTAGATCTGTTTCTTGAAACTCTCCCTTGCGAGATAAAAATCATGTGTCCCATGAAAAAGCAACTCAAAAATCTCACATTTATCTAGCATTTTATGTTCATGCTAGTATCTGCATCGCTAAGTTTAATGCATCTAGGTTAAAGATACATGCCACAGTATTCACAAATACCTTTACAAAGCCTTTCAGATGTTCTTACTGGAAACGCGTGTTTCCTTGACTCCTTCTCTTACTCCAACAAGAAGGGGAAAAAAAAAAACTCCTAATTTATCCATCTTTTTCCTACATACTGCATTCACTTAAAATACCTTCACTTTCCAGACAAGGTTTCTGATCAGTCAGCACAGCATTCCCATTGGTCTCTGTCTAACCACTTGTTCTATCTTCTCAGCGGACCTGACACTCACACACAGACTGAGGTAGGTAACACACAAATTTAAAATACCTTCTGTCCAAAGATGCTACACAGCAGCAGCTTGCATCAGTGTGCTGCTTTCTTGGTGCTTTCAGCCAGCGCCTTGCTTTTGCAACCTGCAGACTTCATTCTTCAGTTCCCCAAAGTTCAGTACAACTGTTATTATAAGAACAGGTTGATTTCATAGAATCACAGAACAGTTTGGGTTGGAAGGGACCGTAAAGACCATCTAGTTCCAACCCCCCTGCCTTGGGCAGGGACACCTTCCACTAGACCAGGTTGCTCAAAGCCTCATCCAGCCTGGCCTTGAACACTTCCAGGGATGGGGCATCCACAGCTTCTCTGGAAAACCTGTTCCAGTGCCTCACCACCCTCACAGTAAAGAACTTCTTCCTGATATCTAATCTAAACCTCCCGGCTTTCAATTTAAACCCATTTGAGGCAAAGGCACTGGCCATTTCCAAATAATATCCGTTTGTTTTCTTTGATCATTTGCTGTTCTACACACACACCACTGAACAAAAACAACAACAACAACAACAAAAAAACAAACCAACAAACCCAAACAACAAACAAAATCCCAGCCCAGGATTTTAGTGTTTCAGTGTCAGGTTTGTTTGGGCCCCAAAGATGACCCTTCCCTGTGCACCTGAGCCTAAGGGCTGACTAAGGGCCCCCTTCCTCGGGAGCAGCCTCTCCTCTGCCTGCTGCCAGGTCTGAGCTCTCTCAAGAGAAACACAGTGGTTCATTTGCTTCGTACCCAAACAAGTGGTAGGTGCCAGGTGTTACAAATTTTCTGTAAAACAGACTGAACAGACAGGTGGTGAAAGTTGCTGACAACACACAAACATTTAGCTTAACCGAGGCTTGGGAGGATCATTAGGAATTTCCTGAAAGTCCAAGCAAAAATACACAATTAGGCAACACTAAACAAAGGAATGACTGCAGATAAGTGCAAGGTATTGCAAAAAGTAAACAACGTTCTGGATGAGTGTGACCTCTTCAAAATAAGAAGCTCATTAAAGAAAGGACTGCAAAATGCCTGCAGCTGGGGGGGTGGGGGGCATAGTATAAAGCAACTACGATATTTGGCTTGTTGACTGTAACTACCTTGCATAAAAGATAACAGCAGTTGTAGAGACTGTTTTTGACTTGTATTTATCCTTGATACAGAAAAGCCTGATTCAGACTCATTGCGCTGGGAATGCAAGATACGGTGATTCCAGCTCTTTGTCACGCAACGCGTAGATGAAATGGGACTGAACTCAGCTAATGGCCAACCTTTACAGGCTACTCCCACTACAAACAGGAGCCCAGCACCACGCAGTGTTTCCTAAGCAGACCGAATAGCATATATGAACTCTAGCATACACAGAAATCACGCCACTATTCAGTGCTATACAGGCTAAATATGGGTTTAGAAGCCTTCAAAAAATCCTTGCAATTAACTGTAAATTCACTGAAAACAAAAATATTACCAGGTATGCGTTTTAAAATGCGTAGCTGAATTACAGTTCTTACTGACTGCAGAAATACAGAAATTTACTTTCTGTTTTTTTAGTAGTAAGCATAATATGGGCGGGAAAGGCACCTGCATGCACACCTATTGTGATTCAGCTTTGAGGGGCCATGAGACTGGATGCCTCCCAGCACAAATTGGTGGCCAACTGGGATCACAATCCTGGCCTTCCTGAGCTACCTCTGAGTTATTGTCCAGTTGAATTGTTGGAATTGTCACTTCACTGAGAAATCTGAGGCAAGCTTCTAATTAAGGCAGAAAAAAAGAAACACAAATATATTGTACTGTACAAAATGATGAGGTAGAATCCCTGACTGAGTTCAAGTCAATTGAAAGTTTACCGGTTTTTTCAATAGGAGACAGAATTATAGACCCAAATCCCATTATTTAGAAGGCTATAATACTTCCCAAAGAAAAATGGTTAGAAATACTTAGATGCAGTAATCAAGTAGCTTTGTGACTCATGTTTACTGAATATAACCATACATACTGTTAGGTGCAGAGCTCTTAACATTTCTTCTCAGTCCTGCATAAATAACAAGTTCTGCTCTGCCCATGCTCTAATATTTATCTTCTCTTAACGCTCACTTTTTAAGGAGGTACTTCTGAGTTGCTTGGCCCCTAGCAGGGAGGGATATGGGCCAACTGGAGGGGAAAAAAAAAAAAAAGTCAGGAAAGGAGCAGTAACATTAAGGAAATTTTTTCATTCTGTCTTCCTAAAGCTCCAGTGTGGTTTCACAGGTTTCTACCTGCTTGTTGTTGGAAACAAAGATAATGGGGACTTGAGAAGAAAGGTTTGGGCAAAGGACTGCAGGGCAGTCCAGTGGGAATGTAGAAGCCAGTGTGACACTGGGACAAAGAAAGAAAGAGGATCACAGGAAGAGAGAAAAACCCATCAGGAGTTATTTCAACCATTCAGAGGAAATTAGCTAAATGATTCAGCCATTCTTTTTCTGGTTTTCAGTTGAATAGTAATGGAAGTTATCTTTTAGGCTTTTCCCAAGGCTAGCATGATACCTCTTCTGAGGACACAAACACCCATTGGACATAACATGTCACTCTTACTTTGTGTTTTTCAATTTGACAGCTTTGAAACTAATCTAACAGAATAACTGCCAGAGAAAAGATATCATGCAATCTAGATCATCCATGTGTACTCTTCCAATCCTAAACAAAATCAATGACGGAGCTTGTTTTTCCTTGTTGGGCAGTAGGTTTGTGTCTCCAACTCAGAAGCCAGCTAAAGAGAAACTAAATAAAACTTGGCATATTGGATGAAAAATGCAAAATAACAAATGACACTGTTCCTTTTTAAAATCACCAATTTTTTCTGCCTATGCAAGCACCATTAACCTGGGATCATTTTAAAAACTGAAAATGAAAAGGCACAAAACAGTACAGACTGTTCCCATTGATAACTTACTGCTTGCTTGCAGTACGCAAACCAGAGAATGTAAAGCAACTCCTATGAGAACACAAACACCATCTTAAACATAACATGAAAAAGCAATATGTGTGTTACAAAAGCTGCATTTCACATTCCTTCTAACAATTATAAAGAAAGAGAGAGAGACCCAGACAGACAGGGGTGGAGAAGGAGAGGGGAGAGTAAGGAAGGGAGAGCAAGGGGGAGAGAGAGAGAGATGGAAATACATTTATGCCAGGGATGCTGGATGCTTTGGAAGACCTTCAGAGAAGATTAAGAAAGTTAAATATCATAGAACCATAGAATCACAGAATGGTTTGGGTTGGAAGGGACCTTAAAGATCATCTAGTTCCAACCCCCCTGCCATGGGCAGGGACATCCTCCACTAGACCAGGTTGCTCAAAGCCTCAGTACACAGAAGTACAAAGTACATAGAATGGAAAGAAAACCATGCAATTTTCCTTGAAGGAAAGGTAAGAGAAATACGTAAGCTGAGGGCTAGAATGATGCCAATGTCCTCTCACACACTGCCGGGGGATACAAACAAGACGGGATGCAGTGCGTCAGCCTTGTGTGCGCCGTGCTAGCCCGGCTTGTGACCTGTCAGCAGGCACGGCCGTGAAAGCTGCGTGCGTCACTCTTCACCATGACCCGACTCTCTCTGAGTTTCTCGACCATGTTAGTGCAATGAATGCAACTCCCAACAACATAATCCTGAAATATGGAGTGACTCCAGTTCTTTCCTCAGGGACTCATCTACCCAGTCTGCTTAGCATATACGGTAAACAACCAGCCACCCCCTGCACATCGTATTTTCTGGATATAACCTTACACTCCCTCAAACTTAGATGGCTGTAACCTCTTTCCAGGTTCTTCTTTCTCTCTGTCTTCATATGTTTATTCATTCTATTCCACTCCTCGTGTTGTTTTTCTCCTCAGTCTCCTTTTCCTCTCACTCTTCTGAATCTCTCAGCTTTGTTGCCCTTATTGCTTTACATGTTACTGCCTTAAGTGTCTATTCTGGATTAAAGTTAAAACTGAATTTAAAAAATATGGCCATTCAAAAAGAAAATGGAATATGGAATACAGTATTTATGTTGTGATTTTTCTTTCCATCATCCTGTCCTCTCTTAGTCTTCCTTTTTTTTCCCCTTTTACTCACATTTTACTTGTCCAATTCAGCAGCTCTTTGAATGCATCCCTATATACTCCCTTTTATAACATCCATTGCAGTAGAATGCTGATTTTTATTTAGCTCAGAGAGTAAACTATATAGAAAAATTATTCTCTGAAATTAATCTGAAGAATCTGAAATTAATCTGCAAAACAAGGAAATTGTCATATTGTTTTAAAAATAAAAAGGATCAATTAAAAATCTGTTTTTCAAGTTAAGGAATAATTTACTGGTTGAAACTGAAGGAAAAGCAGCCCTACTCTTTAACCTCTGTGACTACGAGAAGATGTTGTGTTTTAAAAGGTCTCTCCAGGCAGTTGTGATGGCAGCTTGTGGAAAAGGTCCAAGCACCGTTCAGGTGCATCCCCCGCTGGGCTGCACAGGACAGACAGCAGGCAGGGACAGACCCACACATGCTCCCTTTCCTTTCAGCTCCCACCCACTCCTTACACCACTGTCCCCAGTGCACCACCATGCTGCACTGGACCCAAACTCTGCACGCCACGTCCTTCTTACCATGGGCTAAAGGGAATGAATTAAATTCCCTGTCCTGGCCTCATTCTGCTGCCTTAGAAATCCCTAAAATCGGGGCTCGTGGGTAACACTCTCCCAGTTGAAGCGAGTAATTAGCCCTTTTGTGTCCAGCTTCTGAAAATAACCTACATGCAAACACTTTGGAAGCACAGAAGCATGGCTCTGTTTCAAAATACTATCTTCAGAAAAGAAGGTAACATTACATTTCAGACACTAAGGAAATAGATGCTAGATTTTCAAACAGCCTAAGAACGGTCCTTTCTGGACTACCCTCCTGGAGTTAACTTTGGCACCAGCCATTTACATCACCTGATGACTTCTTCATCGAAACAGAAAAACGACTAGGTAAGAAGATCTCTGCTGCAGACCCCCACTACTGACTGTGTACCCATGGCACAATGCTGAGACCCCACGCTCTGTCCCAGGCTGCCACCTGGACATCCTGCCCGTGGGAGGCGGGAGGCAGACCTGGGAGCTCAGAGGGGATGCAGAACCTTTCAGGTCAGCTCCAGCTGGTTCCCCAAGGCTGCTGCGGCTACACTGTCCTGCCTAGATCAGTATGCATACACTGCCAGAATCACCAGAGGGAGCCTGCAGAGTTACAGGGTCCCTAGCACACTGTGGGGACCAAATTTCCGCCAATAAATGCAAACATGGGCCTAAATTCCCTACTTGTGACTGCACTGAGGTGAAGAAAAAGTCCATGCAGGTCTTCTCTGTCCCACACAGCGAATGCAAGCTGCTGTCCCTTGATACCCTTCCTCCAGCACCATGCAGTGTACATCATATGCTCTGCTCACCCATGCCGCTTGGGGGGGCAGGCAGAATTATACCCTCAGTGATGTCAAGTCAAGATTTATTGAGACTTAATCTCTACCTATACCCAGGTTGGTTAAGGTGAACACACCAACCTGAATTTCAGATTTTTAAAAAAGTCAGTTTGGTAGTTAATTGCATAATATGTGACTGTCACAACTTGTTCTCTTTTGCAAGCAAAGGCAAATATACTATTTTATCCTGGTAAGAGGACACACAGAAAAGGATGCTGCTTTCTGAATAGCATGTTTCCAGAGATATGATTCAAGAAAAAAAAAAATCCATATTCTTTCTGTAGGACTGGCTGAAAGGGCATCTGGAGAGGCAAACACAATGCAGTTATAGATCACCAGTAGTTGTCAAGGTAACTACAGGATTATGATTCCAGACTAAAAAAAATATTTCATGTACCTTCTAAGATATCATTTTTTATCCGGCTATTTGCGATCATCTTAACTGGAGGAAGAGCCTGAGTAAGATTCTCAGGAGAACTGCTTACTACATCAGCCTTGTAAGACATGCAACGGTTCTACACCAAGTAAGGAGATTTTTTGACATCTCTGTCTATCATTGGTGGCCTATGGTTTCAAAGTACAAAGCTTTCATGGCACTGGAGTTGTGCTTTGCCTTCTGCATTCAGAAACAAAGTCTTGAAGGAAATCCCATTTAAAGACTTTATATAGCCTGGGACTGAACGATTAATTTTGCATCATCTCAGAGCAAAAAAAAAAAAAAAAAAGCAGATTGATGGAAAGTAGGCTCAAACTCACTTGAAAGAAGTGTCTTCCATAGGATATTTCCATCTTGTGGCATTTTTTAAACAAAATCTTGTTTTAAAATATTTTTTGACAATATTTGCAAAATTGTCAAAAAAAAATTTTGATTTCTTCGTAACATGCATTTGCAAATCAACACAAACCATTTATAAGCAGCAGCTTATTAATTTGAGAAGATTTAAGGTCTAGATTCTGAAACAAAGATTGTCTTTGACAGTACAGTAGCCTGGGACATAAGAAACAATGAGTTGGGATGAAAAGATTTTGATCTATACTGACCTGAAGACAATCCACCACATTTCGAGTTAATTCCTTGTACAGGTGTGGACACATTTCCTGCTTTATTTTGCAGGTATGAGTGCAAAGATTCTTCTCTCTATCTTTTGCCAATAAACACTTCCATCAAAACAGACACATCTCTGGGAAATATTCTGTTTTCATGAAAAATTTTTGCAATTAGGTTCATGGGATTTTTGCAATTAGGGTCATGGGATTTTTGCAATTAGGGTCATGGGATTTTTTCATGGACTGACTTCCAAGTGTAAAATACATGCTAGAAGAAACCCTGCAAGATTTTCGGTTGGAAAATGAACTTTTCACAGACCTCCAGTTCAGAAGCCCCTAGCTGCCATGACAAAGGTCTGAACAGGGGAAGCTGCTTTTTTCCCTATATTTGTTTTCCCTTTCCTCCCCTCCAAAACATATGTCTCCTTTTTTCCTCCCTGATATGCCAAGAAATTCCTAAAGAGAAAGAAGTACAAACAGTGTACGATTTAAATGAGATCCAGGGAGTTAGTAGCTGTAAATTATTGCAAAAAAATGCAAGTGTGTGTGCAAATGCGAGACTGGAGTAGAATGAGAGGAAACACAGAACAACAGCAAACCTTGCCCAGAGCAAAGATCTCTCTCACACCACAGGCCCACATAGTTTCCATGTTTGGGAGGTAAAACACTGGCAAGGATTGTTTTTCAACTAAGTCAAACTAAATGTTGGAAAGATGATTTGATTTATTTTGTCAAGTCATATCAGTTATGAAGAGCTACTCCTTCCAAGCAGCCTGAAGTCAACAGTAATCTTGGTAAGAGAAGACAGTGGCAGACATAACGTTAAGACTAAATAAGGACTAAAACACCGCTGGCCATAACCTTGGGGAAATTATTCAGGTGCTGGTAAGAGTTCACATCCCCCTTGCTGAGAAACACTGCATCAAGGCAATTAGAGGATAAATCCAAATCCAGACATGATTATTAGACATCTAATGATTCTCATGTTAGATGTTTTGATTAATTCAAAGGTCTATCAGTCTCCTTAGGAGTATTTCTTTTTCTTCTTACAAGGCAGATTTTCTAGCATCAAGTACCAGAAAAGACTATAAAAATTGCTCTGACATTACATCTTTCCTGCAAGGATTTAAACAGCCTGAGAAATGTTTCAAAGTCCACATAAGCATGCTAATTTCTATTCATATTGTGAAAATGTGGCAGAGAAGTCATCCATCATGAAATCTTGAACAGATTTTTTTGAAACTTAGATTTTAAAATTTTGGTCTTAAAATAAAACATATTAGTCCATGCCATGCATAGAAAAAAATAACACAAAGCTGCTGAAGAGTCACAGACAGTATTTCCTGGCCTTTTCACACAGGTTATTGCTCTCAGCATCAGTGTTCCTGCACTCCTTCCCTCCGTTTCCACAGAGCAGGTTTATTACCTGCACAGATGGTTTTTTTTTTTTTTTGCACTGCTCCAAAATTCTTCTCAAATATTCATTTCCTATGACTGCATTATGTGCAAATTACTGCTATTCCTACCACTATCTGTGCCCAAGAGTCTTATAATGGGCACTGGATGAACATTGATGCAATTCCCTGAAGACCCTGCAGACCTGTGTATGCTACAGTCTTTGTAGTCAGGGCTGGACAAACAAAGCAGACAGTGTTTCATGTGGTTTTGGCTGCTAAAATTTCATAGACTCACAGAGCTGGGTGAGAGACTCACAGGTGGGTGAGGCTGGAAGGCAACTCTGGAGGTTGGCCATTCCTAGACCCTACTCAAGCTGGGCCACATGGAGCCAGTTGCCCAGGTTTTTTAATATCTCCCAGGATGGAGACTGTACAAACTCTCTGGGCAACCTGTGCCAATATCCAATAGCCATTATGCTAATGAAGAAAAAGAGTTTTCCCATTTTTAAATGGGATTTGTTGCATTTCAGAGGCCCATTGCCTCTGGTCCTGTCCCTGGGCAGCACTGGCAAGAGCCTGGCTCATAACTCATTGAAAATATGGGTCATCTATTAAGAGCTTTGATTCTTTGCCATTGAAAAATGGCCCTGGAAATACAAGTTAAGCATGAATGCCCTAGTGTTCAGAGGAGCAGAGACTCCTCTCTGGCTTTGCTCCCTCTGGAGCCTGGCCACGCTGCTGTGAGGATGGGGCGGACAAGGCAAGATCAGCACTGCCCGCGCGCTCAGGTAGGCCACAGTCTGTCGGTTCACATGCAGCTCACGACTGGAAGGTGATACACACAGCACATAAGGCCTTCAAATATCAGCACTGCTTTTCCCACATTTAATTTAGGCTGCAAGTTCTCCGTGCTCCTGGCAGTTGGATCCCTAGTGCGGAAGCCAGTGGCATTTTCACAGAAAATATCCTACTTGTTATAAGCAAATTAACTTCTGAAGCCCTACATGTAACCCACGGAAACTGGGACTATATGAAGTAGATCTTGGAAGAGAGATGTGTAAGCATTCCAGAGAGAAAACAAATTGCCTTTTTCTTGGCTTTTCCTTTCAGTATTTGCTGGCAATTTTCTTCAGAACAGACAAGGTCTGGAAATAGCCCACGCAACCCGCCAGCAACTACTGCGTGAGCTGGAAATAATGGCACACTACAGGAGGTGTCAAACCCAGGAGCACCTCTATCTGGCCACTGCTTGACATCATGGCCCCAGAGGTACATAAAAGAGGATCAAAATCCTGTAAAAGGGTGAAATGAGAGCTTTTTCAGGCCTTGCAGAGGCAATTTCATTTTGAAATTCCCTTTCTCCGGTTTGCCTTCAGTATGGCAGAACAATCAGCAAAATCCTAACCTCAGAGCTCCGCTCCCATTAGTCACACAAAGCTTCAGTGATTTACAGTCAGAAAATCATTTCAAGACATCTGAAAGGACTTTGTTATTCTGCCTACAGCTACACCTGCGCACTTCTTTGTCTCTAAGTTTCAATTAGAAATAATTTAAATGAGAGAAAATCATGTTTCCTAGTGGAAGAGCCTGTTAATGAAATATGTTTCGCATTTCCAATGGAAATGGGAATTTAGGAAACTAACAGGCAGAGCTTGTGCCTGCATTATGAATACATTTTATATTGGAAAGACTTTATTTCCATCTCACTATCCAGATCTGCCGCTCATCTTTAGCTCTGTGAACCATACTCGTATTGCTCTTAATGTCTGAACTGCCACCCTGTTAACATGATAACTCAATTTCTAAGGTGTCTGAAGAAACATAAGAAAGTAGAGAATTCTTTATTGTTTTAAATGAATATAAGCACTGAGGGAAAAAAATCTTGTACCATGTTACACTGAAAGTCAAAAGGAGAACAAAAAAGACATCAGTAAGCAGGCTTAATGAATTTAACCATGTTTTTGCATCAAAGTATTATGTAAAAAACAGAAAAGCAGGACACTTGATTTGCAAACTATTCACCTAACTGATTTTATTGGAGTGCTCTGGAGATACCTTCTTGTGGATTAAAATCTTCCCTGCTTAATATGGAGCAAGAAGTCACCAACTTTACTGGGTAAGAGACACGAGTGCTGTGAGCACAGAGAAAGGGGTCTTCTGTCCCTTGAGCACGTGGAGGATCCAGTCCCTACAGCCTTAGATTAACACATCAAATATTGTTCAAGATTCAGTTATTTTCATATGGCTTGAATATACTTGATATAACCTTAGATGAGGCTATGGAAAGAAGAAATCTTAATGTTTAGGCAAGGTTCTTATACCTGTCGTCAAGTGAAAAAGCAGAACAAGAGCTCTGCAGTTCCAGGTAGGATCCTGCAAAGTGGCGTACTGTCAGATCGACACTTCTTTACTTCACCACTCTGCCTTTCAAGACGTCTTCATGAGGCTGGTGTTCAGTTCTACAACCCTAACTGAGGGCAGTCCTTGATCTGCTAAGTTTGGGAGACACTAAGCTAAGCTGAGTATTGGAGATACTACACCAGTATTAAAAAAAAAAGAAACCACATAGATGGAAACTGCACTGTTATTGCTAGGAAACTCTAACCCAATCCTACAGGTCTTTCAGCATCATCAGTGGTAGAGAAAGGATACCTCAATGGCAGGATGTGGTAGAAGGGACAAAGTAGCCACATCAGGTCTTACTACAAGCTCAGGATGTTACGCTTTTACACCTCAAAACTACACCAGGAAAAGCTACTCTGACACAAGCAAGCACAAACTCACACATGCTTATGCACACTTACGGAAAACATGTCTCACCCACAAATATTTTCTACTGGTTTTGACAAGTTGGATGATCACTGCCATAACATCTTTGACATACCATGTCAAAGAAGTAGTCCTGGGTGGTGTTTTTTCATGTTTTAACATGGAATCAATCTTTGTTGAATAGGCTTACACAACTCTGGCCCATGTGCTAGGAATACCATCACTGACCCTTGGGCAAAAACAAATCTAAAAGTTCGGGAATTTGGGAACTCTTAGCAGTTGACTTCCTCTAGCTTGCACAGAAAGCTAACAAGACTCTGGTACAGAGCTGTAAAACGTGGACTGCTTTGTTAAATCTGGTGCCTGGCATGCAGCAAGTGTCAGTGGAGTAATTACCCATGAGTTATTCTGCAATTATGCCTGGTACCTATTGGCTACATTACCCCTTCTTCTTTCGGGTAAACTCAGATCTTGAATAACAAGGAAAATCTCCTTGCTCATTAGCAGGTTGTACTGCAAAAGGGAGCAAAAGACCTTGTCATCTCCTTATTCCCTGGCTGAGCCATGTGTAGCACCAACATCCCAAGAGAAAGCTCTGGGGAAAAGCCAGGCTTGTTGAATGCACGCAAATTGCAGTGCTTTTAAGGTGACATCATTCCTCCTACTGCTTGGCCCACACCGTCTTGATGTGGGTCAGACTGTAAATGACATAATTTGGTTGCCACCATGCTAAACTCTGCATTCCTCTGACTTGAAGGGAGAAAGTTTCTTCTTCCTTTCTCATCTGGCTTCAAATGGGAGTCTCATGAATGCTGTGGATTTAGTGTGTAGTTTTATAATTGTGGTTTTATTTGAATTGCCACAAAAATGTTGGGTGAGATTAAACACAGGCTTTTCCTTTTGAAGAGGTCTGTGCTTAATATGACTTTTACACCCTGTTTTCTCACTAACTTTTAATTTTTTTCTCCTGGAGTCTAGTTGCAACTCCAGCTCCTACACTGCAGTTGTGAGAGCCTTTCCTTGGTACTGTGGTACTGCGCTAAGTGATATTTATGCATAAACTTTTGCTAATTGCTGATTCCATTGGCATTCATGAACTTGCGCTGGAATGAATGAAACTTTCATTCATGTTTATATATTAGTTTCCAACATTTGTATGTTTGTAATCATCAGGCTAAAACCCGCTGTCATTTGCAGAGATGTAGACTGAGGGTAACTGAGTCAGGAAATATACTCTATTATGTACATGGAGAGAACTTTTTTCTAGTATCATTTAGAGTTGAGCTTATAACAGAAACTCCCCAATTCGATAAATCATTGTCGTTTGTTCAAGACTGGTAACTATGGTTATGGCTACATTAACAAGCAGTTTGGATGAACAGAAGTCAATCTCTAGATCTCATTTTGCACTGGGAACGTCTACAGGTCACTGGGACTCAGTACAGATAAGCTCCAAGCTTGCTCCCATGCACGAATGTTCTGTTACCGCTGCAGCTCACCTCCCAGGCTAGTTCTGCCCAAAGAGAAACCCGGTCAGGACCTGCAGTGCCCTTCCGGATGCCAACCTGTGCTCAGAAAGCAGGCAGACATTGAGCATTGCCTGAAAAGCGCTCTCCTGATCCACTAACGAACGCGCAACCGCGGACACACCCTACGCGCAAATTACAGAGACTTACATGATTAGAATATCTCTGTGGCAATCCCTACCCATCAACAGTTTTCCCAGCCATATAATTGCTACTATTAACAACACAAGTTCCCAATTTAACAAATGGAAGTAAGATAAATGCCCGCATCATTCTGGCTTCTCCCAGCTTTATGATTCAGAGCGTAGCAATCTGTTGCCCTTGGTCTTTTGGAAATAGTGCCCATGTGATAATTTTAATGACAATGCAGCACTACTTCTGGTCTGTTCTGGATATCTGAGAGCTTTGACTGCTTTTTCATAGAGGAGGTTCTGATGGTCAAGTGAATTGTGTCCATCATATGCCAAGGACCTGTACCTTATTCCCTTCTACTCAGCTGCCCACAACCTTCCTCGCCTTTTGCACTTACCAACAGCTAACTCAGCACAGAGATTCAAAACTGAGGAGGACACCTAAACAGTCTGGAATCAGCAGGGAGAGGAACAAAGGAGGTTTCTGCTGTAGAATCCTGGGGGAGGATGGGTGGTAGGAAGCGGTGATGTGACACATTGCTTAGGTTTTATGTGTCCTTTAGCATTGCTGCCTCGCACAGGAACAGTCACAACTGCCTGCCTCTTCAATATCCTACTATCTTTTGGCACTGGCTCTGGTTTGAATGCCTCCAGCATGGGAAACCAGGTTTCCTGACTCCTTGTATTCAGAAATTTTATCAGTCCTCCCCTCATGTCTTGCCCTGCTGTTGCAAAAAAGCATCACCTGTGTGCATCGCTTTTTTATTTTTATCCTTTATCCTCCTCTGAAACTGTTAACATGCTGCTGCCCATCAGCTGCTTCATAGGATCTATTTCTGTACATGCTTTGAATCTCACCTGTCCCTGAAGTAAGTGTAAATCATGTCAAGTAAAACTACACACCCTTAGAAAGCAGACAGAGCCCCAGACAGAGAGTGGGCCAACATGTAGAAGGATAATATCACCTTAAAAACACTAATTACATGCATTCAACAGGCCTGGCCTTTTCCCAGAGCTGTCTCTGGGGACGCTTGTGCTACGTATGGCTCAGCCAGGCAACAAGGAGAGGACGAGGCCTCTGGTTCCCTTTTGCTGTCTAACTTGCTAACGAGCAAGGAAATTTTCCTTCTTATTAGAGCTCTGAGGTCTGGATAGCAAACCAGTGGCACTTGCTCATATAGTTTGTCCATGGTAAAAGAAGGGCAGCTATATTGGCCCAATCCCTGATCACGCTGGCTGCCCAGCAATACTCTTTTGAGTAGTTCTTCCTCAGGAGTCCACTATTACTGATGGGAACAGCTTCTGTAAGCAGTTTTTTAACATGGGTCACAAGAAATGCTGAAAAAAAAGGGGGAAAAAAGCCGAGGAAAAGGTCGAGGTAACTGATAATGGTTTTATGCAGTGACCAAACAGCTTTTGAAAGTCGATATATCTGCACAGACCAGTCCTGCTCACAGTATCTGCACACACATCCCACTACAAAGCGACATGCAGATTCATCGATAAGCACTAACACAGGACTGCTGCTCAGACTCACACAAGTTCTTCGTACAGGATATTGCACTTGCAAATACAAATATCCCTCAATCAGTGAGAAATTCTGAAAAGGCGATGCTCTTCCACTTTGTTTTTAGGCCAAATCTATCAGGACCTGAAATTACTAAAGCTTCAGTCATTACGATTACAATGATGAACAACTTCAGTCAACATAAAATTTCAGCTTCCTCAAACGGCCAGCTATATCTTGACAAAGTTTATAACTGAAGGTTAAAGCTTACTTCGTTTAGAAAAAACAGGTAAGACTGGGGCAATAGAAAGGTCTGTGATCACACAGATGTGAGAAAACAAGGCAGAACCTGGTTTATTCAGCTTCACCCAGGTCACGTGATATAATTAATTCCAAATGGTTTTGGTCTCTGTACAGAAACTTCCAGCAAAATATTTAAATGATGTAATAATTACCTTTTTCCTTTCATGATCCTTCTGACTATACCTTAAATTTATGATGCTTTTAACTAGCATACATGTATCCTGAGGCTATGATGGGTGCACATTTATTTAAGTCAAAAGATAAATCTTAATTAAAGGTTTTTTTAACACAATAATTAACGTATTTTGATCATCATAACAGTAATTATTAGAGGCACAAAAACAGAATCAGATCTCAGCAGAAGCCATGAAGATCCTAAATAGGGTGGAGCACCAGCACTGCCCTATTATTTTGCCAAGAAATAATACATCAAAGTGGCAGCAGTGAATCATCGTATACTACTAGGAACTACACCCAGTGAATCCAAGAGATGGAAATAATAGATGCACTAACCTCCATCATAAACTGCAAATTATAATTGCAGAGCAGATAGTATGTGATATGCCTTTTCTCACAGTTATCAAGCTAAGCTTTCCTTATGCCTCCCCCAACACGATCACTCACCAGATTAAAACAACAAATGTGGAAGAACCACAAAACCATAGGCATTTGGCTTGGTACGAAAGGTCCATCTATTTTTAAGAACACAGTTTTATCCTGTGAAGCATTATAAGCTCTCGCCATGTGTGAAATAACACAGTTGGGCAGCCCCATTCTTTTAGAAACATCTTTTTTAAAAAAAATCACTTTTTTTTGTTGGATTATACACACCTGCTGTCACCCTCCATTAGCAGAAATGACTAGTATTCTGATTTTCTGCCCAGCTATTAAATCAATGTGCCCATAGACAGGCAGGCAGACTGTAACTTGCAGCCAGCCCTTTCGCACTAGCACACAGAAAAGAAGTAAAAAAAAAAATTAATACATTTTTAAAAAATATCCTATTCATTTTACTCATTTATGTCAGATTTACTTTACGAATTACTTTCCTCAAATTAAAAAAAAAGTTTGACAATACACAAGGGGACCTTATATGAAAGAAGATGACGGCAAAAAGACAGGAAAAAAGAGTTCCTTAAAGAAAAGGATGTAGCATGGTACCTTTTCCAGTCAAAGTTTCTTCTTGTATTTTCCTCACCGCTTCTTGGCCCTCACTCTCACTGTTTCCAGCTGTTGTAATACAAAAAATGGAAAATTAGTGATGCAATCGAGGACAGTGAATATAAGCATGCCGCTGTGAAAGGCTAAGCCCAGTGTAAAAGGAGTATGAAGTTTTAGGTGAAAAGGCGTGATTCGCTACTGCCAGGCAGCAGATGCTGCTGAAGAGGGCTGTACAAATGCAGTGCTGTTCACACAAACTCTGCCTGTTTATCTCATTTATTCATACAAGATACGACCATCTGCTGGATGGACCAGCAGAACTGAGAGGGGAATGTGTGAGCCAAGTGAATTGTATCACATAAAAGGAAAAGGAAAAAACCACAAGCTCAAGCAAAATATTGTGCTTGGTAGTACAAGTTATTTTTTTTAATGAAGTTTAACATTCCATTTATCCATCTACAAACATTTTCCATAGCATGATGCATCAAAATACTTATTGTTAATTACGTATATTTTATATAAATACCGATATTTCTTATGAACTCCATGAAGTTTCTGCCTTCTTTTCCTGCTTATATAAATCTCTGCCTTGGGTTCCATACAGACTTTATCTTGTGCCCCTCTACAAGTGACTCTCTAACAAGCTTCACTTTTTAGCTACGCAGCACAAATTTTAGGTTTTCCACATTTTTTCTCACATTTTTTTAGTAACAGTGAATAAGCTCTATCAAAGACAGGAAAGAATCACAGCGTCACAGAACAAGCTGAAGTCGGAAGGGACCTCAGGAAATCATCTGCTTCAACCTCCTGCTTAGTTAGTTTATACGTGCTCGTATTTACTTTAAGGTGTTAGAACATGCTTTATAGTGCTATTAAACTGGATTCATTTGATCCCACGGAGAATGTGTTCAAAAACTGGGAGCAAACCCTTTGAGACAGCTCATGTGTCATCCATTGGTTGTGCTAGCTGAAGGCTCAGAGCACTGAATGGAGATTTTTGGGACAACCTGACCACCTTGAGGAGGTAGGCTAATGCATTCGTTTGAGGATGGAGTTTTTGCCATGATCCTGCAGTAAAAAACAATGATTTGCAGCACATCCTTGTTTTAATGATATTCAGGAAGACTGTATATTTACATAAATGTAACCAAAATAAAGACATTTAGCATTCCAGATACTGGAGAGAAAATAATTCTCACATAAAAACTAGAGTCATGCTGGTATACGGCTATCCTCTATAAAGCTCAGACTGACCAAGACAGAAAGAAAGGAAGGAGAATTAAAAAAAAAGAAAAAAGAAAAAAGAAAGGAAACATTTGCCGTATTTTCTCCATGTTGTTGGGTTTTTTTTCCCCTTTAAAACCATCCAGCCTTGTACAGAACAGAAACTTTCATTTTGATGCTAATTTCCAGATACAGATGCAGTGTCAAGAAACAAACCCTCAAGTGAAACTGCCATTTCTGGGGAAATCTGTGCACAGGGCTTATGGGCAAGGGATCAATTTTCCTCACTGTTACACCTCAAGTGATGTACTAGAGTAAGATTTCAAACCCAGTGTATTATTACGCCAGATAGAGTTAGGCTAGAAACAAAGATACTTTGGTGACAATTCTGTGAAGGTTTTACTTGATTCCTCTTTCATTCGGCACTCCTGACACAGAGAATGGGCTTATTAAAGCCTCCAGTGCCTTGATTTAACTCTCAGTATGTTCACTTAATTTGTTCTTTTAAAGAGGTTGTGCTCACAATAAATTTTAATTTGCTTTATTTTGCTGTTATATAAATGGTTATTCATTAAAGCTCAGTGCCTTCCAAATGAGTTCATTTTATTCATATCTGCATATTTTTCGCTCTAGACCACTGGGAAAAAATAATTGTTTTTCTAAACAGTCACTTCAAATGTCTGTTTCCAGCCTGATTCAACAGAGAGTTTGAAAACCAGATTATGGAGGCTGGAGTATGGCAAAATTGAAATATCCTCAGTGAAAGCTACTTCTGTAACGGAGGCTTTTGAAAAACTTCTTTCAAAGCAAATACTGAAAGAAAGAATGAAGACGCTGAACAAATGACCAAAATCCTTACAAAAATTTCAAAGACACATATATCAGAAAGATACCATCAGACAGGAAGAGTAATCTAAGCTTCTGAGTTAACTTAAGGAGATCAGCCCCTCCTTGCTGAGGATGGGTGGGAGAGGAAAGGGACACCGCACTGCTGTGCTGCTTCTCTCCCAGTACGTCTTCCTGGGATTCCCTAAGTAAAGTGAGTGGAAGTCATGAAAAAGAGCAACGTCCCTTTAAGTGCTGCGTTAATTATTCAAAATTCAGAAAATACTTTTTAAGCCACCAAACTAACACAATCAGCTTTAGGTTGGGAAAAATCCAAAAGAAGGGTCACTAAAGGGCACAACCTTCACATGTACTGGAGTACAACACACTAAACTAAGGAGGGGGACAGTTTACTTACTATATGAGGGTCAAATTCTTGTCACCATCAGCTGGTTCAGAACCTCAGTAGCATGTTTGCAGTGATTCTTTTAAAAAACGTGTGATGTACAGGAGAATCCTCTGGATGGACTTTTTGCCAAGGATTCACCATAATTTTCCTATATTCAACATGTCAGAATTAATCCATTTTAACTGCGGTAGCATATGTATCGTAAGATCTGCCTACTCTGGATTCAAGTGGTTTGGAGGGCAGGATAAGAAAGGGAAGGCAGATCGTGGGGTTTACGCAGTGAGGGAATCCGAACAAAAGTTTTGAGAAAAAGGGATTCAATGTCTTGAGAGCTTAGATCATCAAAGTACCCAAAACCATGATAACCTTGCTTTTCATGCAGATTTAAAGTCTCTCTTGGGAACTCAAAATAGATATAGTTGTCTACTGTTTATGCAAGCTGCTCAGTGCCCTGTCTAATGTTTTTCTTCTACTTAGTCCCCACAGAATAGTGAAAAATTCAGGTGAGACTGATTCAATAACAACGCTGACTACAATCAATTCTGAAAATAAAACTAATAATATAAATTCAAGTCTGAATGGATGTACCTGTATAGAATAAGATGTCAGTTTAATGGCATGAAAATTCCTGTATATTAGAAAAATACTGAAACTCATGTTGGAGATTAAATAAAAGATGAAAAATAGATTTAAATACAACATTTACTCAAAATGAGGAGGTGATTGGTGACAGCCAGCATGGCTTCACAAAGGGCAGATCATGCAAACGAATCTGGTGGCATTCTATAATGGGGGACCTTGGTGGATAGAGGACAGGCAACTGACGTCATCTACCTGGACTTGTGCAAAGCCTTTGATACTGTCCCGCATGACAACCTTGTCTCGAAACTGGAGAGACATGGATATGACAGATGGACCGCTCGGTGGATAAAGAACTGGCTGGATGGTCTCACTCGGAAAGTGGTGGTCAATGGCTTAATGTTTGAGTGGAGATCAGTGACGAGCGGT
>NW_010248377.1:0-1379 GCF_000690775.1 Eurypyga helias
CAGCCCCTGTGCCCCAGGCATGAACCAGTGACGGCCACTGGGTCGGACTGGGATGAACTGGGAGCGGTTGCTCTGCCCCCACCGGATTCGGGATCAGCACCACGGGGGGGGCACCGCCCTGCCCAGGCGGCGGGGGCTGCTCCAGCCGGACTGGGCCGGACTGGTCCAGACTGGGCTGGGCTGGGCCAGACCGGTCTGGACTAGGCCGTACTGGTCTGTACTGGTCCATACTGGGCTGGGCTGGGCTGGACTAGGCCGTACTGGTCCATACTGGGTTGAGCTGGGCTGTACTGGTCTCGACTTGTCCATACTGGGCTGGACTGGGCCATACTGGTCCAAACTGGTTTACTACTGTCCCATACTGGTTTCTACTATCTGATACCAGCCAATAATATCCCGGGCCGTACTGGTCTCGACTTGTCCATACTGGGCTGGACTGGGCCATACTGGTCCAAACTGGTTTACTACTGTCCCATACTGGTTTCTACTATCCGATACCAGCCAATAATATCCCACAATGGTTTATACTGGTCTGTACTGGTTTATACTGGCCTCTGATGGTAAACAGAGATGCACAGTGGTTTATAGTCCACACTGGTTTATACTGCCCAGTACCAGCCTGTACTGGTCTACACTGGTCAATACAGGTTAATTCTAACCCATACTGGTGTATACTAGTCTATACTGGTTTATACTGGTCTGCACTGGTCTTTGATGCCTTACAGGGGCCCAGAGTGGTTTATACTGGTCTATATTGCCCTGTACCAGCCTGTACTGGTCTGCACTGGTCCATATGGGTTAATGATAACTCATAGTGGTTTATACCGGTCTGTACTGGCTTATACTGGTCCATACTGGCCCTTGATGGTTTACAGAGGCCCAGAGAGGTTTATACTGGTCTATACTGGCCCAAACTGTCTTGTCCTGGTCTATACTGTCCCGTACCAGTTTGTGCTGGTCTATACTGGACTGTACTGGTCCGTACTGGTCCATACTGGTCTATACTAGTCCATACAGGTTAATGCTAATCTATACTGGTTTATACTGGTCTGCACTGGTCTTTGATGCCTTACAGGGGCCCAGAGTGGTTTATACTGGTCTGTACTGGCCCAAACTGCCTCGTCTTGATCTATACTGTCCCGTACCAGTTTGTGCTGGTCTACACTGGACTGTACTGGTCTATACTGGTCCGTACTGGTCTATACTGGTCCGTACTGGTCCGTACCTGCTGGGCGAGCTCGCGGGTGGGCGCCAGCACCAGGGCCTGGGTGGCCTTGAGCTCCAGCTCCAGCTGCTGCAGGATGGAGATGGCGAAGGTGGCCGTCTTGCCCGTCCCCGACTGCGCCTGCGCGATGACGTCGTAGCCTGCGGGGACAGGG
>NW_010248378.1:0-8806 GCF_000690775.1 Eurypyga helias
ATGATTCTATGATTCTATGAATTTGAAGCTTTCAGGTCCATATGGTCAAAGACAAAAAACATGTGAGTTGGAGATTCATAGGCTGGTCTTCAAGGTGTTGATTACGTTCCTAAGCCTTTAGAAAAAATAGAGGAAAGTAACCTTCTGCAGTTTCGGACACTATGTTCTGCTAGATACCTACAATGGCTTATCTTACTGATAGGCTTTTGTCTAGTTTTCTAGAATTTTTTTTTTTTTGTGGTTTCCTGTATAATTGAGAAAACATGCATACACATAGGAACAGAAAAACAGTGAATATGTTATATATGTAAAAATTATCATTGGAAGACCTTACTTAATTCTTTCTCGTTCTGCTTTTCCTCATAACCCAAAAGTAACAAGACCATGGAATTCTTAAAGAGCATGTATCTGCTATAAACCAAAAGATATATTAGAGATATTAACTAAATGCCCCTCACTTCAAGAAAGACATGGAGGTGATGTGTGTCCAGAGAAGGGCAAAGGAGCTGGGGAAGGGTCTGGAGCACAAGTCCTGTGAGGAGCAGCTGAGGGAGCTGCGGGTGTTTAGCCTGGAGGAGGCTGAGGGTAGACCTGATCACTCTCTACAGCTCCCTGAAAGGAAGTTGCAGAGAGGTGGGGGTTGGTCCCTTCTTCCAAGCAACAAGCGACAAGGATAAGAGGAAATGTCTTCAAATAGTACCAGGGAAGGTGTAGATTGGAAATTGTGTAAAGTTTCTTCACTGAAAGGGTTGTCAGGCATTGGATCTGGCTGCCCAGGGAGTTGGTCAAATAGTCATGCCTTGAGGGATTTAAGACTTATGTCGACAAGGTGCTTAGGGACATGGTTTAGTGGTGGAATTAGCAGTGTTAAGGTAACAGTTGGACTGGATGATCCTAAAGATCTTCTCCAGCCTATGGATTCTGATTGTACAACACAACAGTTTTATAAAGAAGAGTTGCTTGCTTGAAATTTTATAAACACCTTTACACTTCCTAACCAACAACAGTCAGGCATTTGGTTGAAGGAAAGGGAATAAATCAGGTTACCACCCAAAGAACTCAGTGTACGGAAGGTTAGGGGAACAGATCAGCAGAATCATGGTCATTAACAGCTGTGTATTGGAATTGTGACACGGAGAGAATGAATACTCATGCTGCTCAGAAATCATTTAGACCGATGCCGTGAACTTGTACAAAATTGTTACTTTTGAGAGTCTGTTTTTATTATGCATCATACCTTTTAGGAAAGTTATTTGTCACCTGTTGAATTCTCTGGGTAAATTCAATTATTTTGCATGGTGGCGAGATACAGTATTTCATACCTACTGTGATTTCTCCCATGGGTGCCTACCATGTAGTGGTAGTTAAATGATTCTCAACATTATAGATATTGTTTGAAAAATGTTCCCGGACTTTTGGAGATTGCCTACACTTATTGAGTTGAACGGCACTGTAGAAATTTATCACATTGCATACTCTCATCTACTTCAGAGAACCAAAGTCAGGAAAGTAAATGTCCTGTATCACTAATGGGGAAATACAACACGCCCCAGAAACACAATTCATTTATGCTTAAAAGTAGTACGCAATTGCTCTCCCATGTATTCACAGACACCAGGTCATTCAAAGTGCATATTTTGTGTGAAGAATAAATTCCCCCAAAATGGAAGTGCCCCTTAAGTTGGTGCTCTCTTAAGAGTACGTGTGACAATATGAAATGCTCTCCAACTGCAGGCTCTTCAGGGGAGTAGTACGATTTTGGATTCACCATCCTCAGGTTGAGGTTCTATCACAGTACTCAGAGAGGGATGCACAGTGATAAACAACTTTTGCATGAGGTGTGCAAAGCATTTAGTCAAAACTGAGGGGCGGGTTGATTCATAAAACAACAAAGCTGGCAGGAATAGCTTTGACCCTATTCTAGCATGCTCCCCTCATACTAAACCTACTGTGGTCTCTGACCAGACAACTGAACTAATTTGTATGTTGATTTTCTGAAGGAAAGAAAAGGAGATGGATTTTCTAGGAAAAGAAAGACACTTCAGACTTGATAATGAATTTGGTGTTTTTGATGATCAAATGCTGTTCCATAGATATTAGCTCTTCTCATTCATTAGGCCAGTGATTGTTAGTTGTCATACAATGTTACAGGTAACAACTGCAAACAAGATAATGCAAGCGCATAGAATGGAGTGCTTAATCATAGGCAATTTGTCTCAATATGTTTGTACTGTGCTCATGTTCATATCAAGCATAGAAAGAGAAAAATTAAGTAAGACTGAGTAAATCCAAAATGAGATTTCTGCAAGTCATCTAAACTTAGTGGCTGTGAGTATAGAGAATAGATTTAATCCTTTAATTGTAATTTGAATTCAAATTACACATTTTGAAGTGTTCTGGTATAAACTTTGTATTTAACACTTGAGCAATAATATAGTAACTTTTTTATGTCACTCAAAGAAGAGTCTTTCAAAACAATATGAGCCTGATGAAAATAATCTATAAATCTAGTTTGCACTAAGTATAGAACAGGTTTGTGTTCTACTTACCTTTGGAATAGCTGGAAAGTTTTTAATCAGTGGGAAATGAGTAGCTTAATTTTGAAGTTCTTCCTCAAGCAAAATTAATAACTAAGAAGGTGAAGATGTTGTTCTATTCCTAAATGAAGGTAGTTACAATATATTAAAAACATAACAAAGTTATGGAGCAGCTATACGCGGTTTTGCCTGGAAGGCAAAATTTTGGAGAATTTAATGTATTAAAAGAATAAATTATTGAATTCACTTTATTTAGATCACATAATGCATGAGTAAATCCAGAATCCTTTGAGAATTGTTATGCATTTTTGCTTTTATAAATTATGATCAAACACTTTGAAACAGTCCATTTCGTATTTAAAAAATAATTTGTTAAAATATATACTTTCATATAGCATTTGAAATTCACTATCGTGAATTTTGTGAAAAAAAGAGATAATTCCTGTAGAAGGACTTTATTTTGAAGTTCAGTCTAAATCAGACAGCTGTTTATCACCTGAATGCAGTAAATCCCAAGTTCTAAGATAAAGGACAATCACATATAACAAGCATTTATCTTACTGGCATGAGGGCTTAATCCAGTGATGTCATATTACTGATAAAATCCTCTTTTGGTACAGATTTTCTGTAGAATTTAGGTCATAAATATACAAAAGTAATTATAATTACTGGACTCTTTTGGGGTGGAAGGGTGGTGGGGTGGTATTTTGTTTTGTTGTTGGTTTTTTGAGGTGTTTTTTTTTGGGGGTGGTGGTGGTATTTGGTTTTTATTAGTTCTGATTTTCCTGTTTTCAAAATGGTGACCATATGCAGACTTTACAACAACTTTCAAGCTAAGGATAAGGTTGTCTTTAATAACAAAGGGGTCCATAGCATTAAGCAAACCAATTATCTCATCTCAGTCAAGGCAACTATGATGAGACGCTCCAGGAAAAAGGTGATTATCACAACCAGTTTGAACAAGCAGATCTTGTACAGCCTGCTAAATGACAATAGAGGAGTTCTGAATCCTATAAATAAAGCTGCCAGGTCTGGCAGATACAAAAGTGAATTTTCATGAAGCTATATAGGAAGTATAGTGCCTATCTGATTATTGAAAAAAAACCCATAACTCTTTGGTTTAGGAATTTAGTGATAGGTAGATGTGGAGAGCTGTTTTTTCTTACAAATCTGTTGTCCTTTCTGTGATATGAAGCTGTTAATTTAAGAATATACAGACTAACGGGGACAAAGGATGTCTAAATAATGAGTATCTTCACAAACTACTCTAAAATTGGATTAGCACGGAATATATGCTGTACCTTTCATACTGTAATCATGTTTATTTATTTAAATTTTACCATATGGCAGCAGCAGAGACATTACAAAAATCAAGAGACCAGAACACAGCTGTTTCTTCCCATCCTTTAAGCTCAATATAAATTATATTTGCAAAAGCCTAGCAATTACATTCATGCTAAAAGATACTAAATTATGCATGACCAAAAAAAAGAAGACATGCTATAAATAACAAATCAGTTTTATTACAACAATTCAGTTAATATTTATAAGCTACCAAATATCTTCCAGGAGTAAGAGCTCAGCAAACAAAGGCAGTTCCTTTAGGACACCTGCTTTTCTGCATCCTCACAGAATCAGTCAGTCTGAGCTAAGTATTCAGACAACTAAACCTAAGATGATCAGTTAAAAATGGCCTCTGCAATCTTGCATTCTATCAAGAGTAAGGGCCTCAAAATTTTGACTGCTTCTTTAAAAACTAAAAGCTGAATATCATCACAAAGATGAAATACACTGTATATGAAAGATTGGATGAGACCAGTCCCTATCTGTAAAACCCTGACAAGCTTCAATTATCAAACTTCACATTGTAAAATGTCAAAATCCTTTGTAGCAGTAATTGCATACTCCATAGAGAAGGAAAACTGATGGCAATACAATTTCCAATTTTTCATCAAAATGGGCTTTGTCCCGTTTTACTCAATTACAGTTTGGCTTAGTATATCTCAAAGAGCACAACTAAATGAAATTCTTGTAGAAAGGGCTTAAGTACTTTTTGTGTTGACTGCCCAGAAGACCTCTTACAAAACACAGTTTCCCAGGCTGAGATAAAACTAGCTAAAAAAATGGAAAAAATAATAGCAAGATGCAGCCTTATCAGAGATTCACATCAGGGAGACCTGGCTAGAGCTGCTCAGATATTATGTTAACCTAAGTCTACCAGTCAAGATTCACAGCTCGGCAAAACCAAAGAGGACAAGAAAGCATATAGAAATACAGTCATTTGTACATGCCTTAGGTAAAACAAGTTAATTTAAATTCTTCCATTTGATAATAGAAAACAAAATCACAGCAAATAATCCTTGGGAATATATCTGTCACAGAGAAGTTACCTGAAAGTCTGCACTGTACCTCAGGAACAATTGACTGGAATACACCTCCTGGAGCAGCCAGTGAAATCCTGTGGTGTCACAAATACTGAGTTTGTGTTCTGCATTTTGTAAAAAGGTGTTCTTCAGTCCAAAGTAGAAGGCTGCTCTAGAAATGGTGGCATCTACTTACTGAGCAGCTTCATGTAATATCTAAAATTAATTCATGGCCTACTGTGAGAGACCTTATCTTGAGTTGTCTCAAAGCTTGCTGACAAAGTTGTGAAATTTCCTGCTGGCTTGGCAGCAGGGATTGCCTGCAGGCCTGAATAGATAAGGGCCAAAAATCCTACCAACAGATGCAAATAGCCTCTGGAGACCAGTTCTGAGCAAGGACAAAGAACAATCACATCACTTCAAGGGGGTCCAGACACAAAGGGCCCCCAAGCCTGCCAAAGCACACAAGTGGTCACCCAGGGGTCCTGTGCACCTCATGGGATCAGCTGCCGAGAGCGTGGGCAGGAGGCAAGAGTCAGCAAACAAATACCCCATAAAAGACTGTGAGACCAAACCATGATGAGGAACCCTCCCCACCGAAGATTGCAAGACTACAGACCAACGGGACGCCGCTGGATCCATGGTGGTGACTATCTCTTGCAATTCTATCCTGACTGCTTGCTAAATTTTCCCCCTTTTCTATTTTCTCTCTCTCCTATCACTACTTTCTTACAACAAAAACAAACTCCTTTGTTAGTGTCATCTGACTTCGTTTGTGTCTTAATCTCAGTCTGGGTATAACAACGAATCTCCACCTTCCCGGTATAAGCGGGCTGGGACACCTATTTACTTTCTTTCTATTTCAGTATAAACAGCTATTTCATTCTCCAGGATAAGTCTTTGATGTCCTTACATCCATGTTTGGCTATCAGTAGGCTAAACAAAGTGAGCTCTTCTAAACTCAAGAGGAAGTATTCATGCTACCCCAGTCATCCAAGGAATCCTCATCTGCACGAGCCTTTTATTTATTTGTTTTTGTTTTTAATATGAGAAACTAGAACTGAACATAAAATCAAGAGGAACCTCTCACCCAAGCCCTGAACAACAGTTTTAATATATTAATACCTTTCTGATTCCTAAGAATTCTTCTCCCTTTATCTTAGGATCATACTTGCCTTTTTCAAGGCTACCTAATCCTGACAGGTCACAGTTACTCTGTGATCAGTCAGAATATCCAGCTGCTTATACACATCTTTCTCCCACCCACCCGAAGTGGATGAAACCCTATTATATGTCAAAAGTTTCTGTTATGAATTCCCAATACAGGCATCAATAAATGGCCTTAGGCACTACAATGTTCAGCACTGGAAAGCCTAATAGATATTTAGGTCAGGGACTGGAATATTTGAAACTCACTTTGGTAAACAAAAATTCTTACACAGCACAAGGGTGAATGAAGAGGCTGTTTCAGGAATGCAGTCAACATGTTGAGCACTGGGACCATAAAGAAATCCGAGAGGAAATGTTAAAGATTGATGCACATGTGAAATCTTGTTTCCTGCATGGGCTTATGTACCTATCTTGAGGCTGTAATTGATAGTCCTGGGAAAGAGAGAGGAAGCTTAAATTCATTTACCTCAATTTACCAAGTGCATCCACATAGGATTTGAGGGCAAAGGAATTCTTCACATTTACCTTTAAAGAAGAAGAAACTGTGAAGATTCCTATGTAAGGACCTTCCATTGTGGAGGTTTCATCACAATACCTGACTTTTTACGAAGTAAGCAGCCATGGTATAAAAGGGAAGGTCCTTGCATAGACATGTAATAATAAAAAATAATAAGAAAAAAAGGTAAGGTAAGGCAAGGCAAGGTAAGAAACAGTATACCAATAAAAATTGGTTAAGGCTTGAAATGGACGGAGGTTAGCAGTTCCACAGGCATATGTGGCTGTTCAACAATTTTATATGTGTCCTGAGAAATGGGGTGAGCAATGGGGTGGTAAAGTTTGCAGTCAGTCCTGTGTTTAAGCATCAGAGGGATGAGGTCTGAATGAGATGAACTGTATTTCACATCACCTATCTAAAATGACAAATGAGATTCAATTTGATTAAATGTAAAACCATGCAGAGGGTGGTGTGAGGGAAGATCACCCTCTGTGAAATTACAATTGTTCTCAAGTGTCCATTAACCCCAAGACCTTGCTCTTGAGTTGTATGATAAGCAGTTTGGTGGTCAGCAGAGATAAAATAAGAGAACAAACAAGCAAATCGACTGTCAAGGATTAGAAAATAAAGAAGAGAACATAATTGCTCTGCTACAGAATTCGATGCTGCAGATGAACTGTGAAGACTATCTGCGGTTCTGGTCTCTCTATCTCAGAAAGGGTATGGTAGAACGGAAAGGTACCCACACTTCCATGTTTTAGCTGAAAGTATAAAACAGTTTCCTTTTAAGTAGCAGTTGAGCAGGCTAGAACTTTTCAGAAAAATAGAGAACCTTGAGCAAATATAACAAAAGTCTACACAACCCTGAGTGGTACAGAGAAGATGAATAGATGCTGTCAATAACCCAGTCTGAGGTATCATCTTAATTTTAACGTGAGAAGAACAAGGCTTCTGGTTTTCTTCTGCTGACAAAGTTTTATTTCTGAATCAGGCAGGAGTTGAACAGGTGAAAAGTTTGTGTTTCCACCTGCTGACTGGCACCTTCATATCAAGAAGTGTCTTCAGCCATAGCAGGCAAAACCCTTTATCCTTCATCTTTCAAAAGTTCTGTAGGGGTCAGCACAATACATTGGTACAGATAGTGTGGACCACAGGGGTATTCCAAATGTTTTGGGGGTTGTTTGTACAGATAACAGTTCTTTGCCTTCAAAATGCTCACTTTGTCATCATTCACCAATAACCAAAGCATCATCAAGCTATTTGGGTGGGATGCACTACAGTAGTCAGAGTTCTTGTACATAAATAAAGGCACAAGGTCACTGGTAGTCCAGCACATTTAAAGTAACACAGCATCAAGAACCAAGGATTGCAACAGGCCAATCAATGATCAAAGAAAATACAGAAAGAAGACTGCCAGGAGAGTGGTCTGTCTATAGGCAAACAGAGTACATTAGTATTAGGCTGACAAAGCAAATGAAAAATTAAATGTGTTATTGATTGCTTTCCCACATCTAAATGTCAGCATTAAAAAAAAAAAAAATATAAAGAAGATATTATTCTAAGTAGAAATATAATAAACTGATCAAGGCTATTGAGAATAAAAAACCCTATAGAACTTATTGTGTCTGAGCACAAGTTAATTACAGTATTTTATCTGTTTTTCTCAAGGTGGGGGCACAGACCCTCAGTTATATATAGCAGTGACTGAGCTCTGCATTCTGAGGCACAATCCAGCAAAAGCTCACTCACATGCTAAAGTAAAGTGTGCGTATTTAAGATGTATATGGTTTGGTGTCTCCATCAGCAAGGAAGGAAAGAGTCCTAAATACAGCCACGTCCTGCATCACAGAAGGCTTTTAAAACCCACAGAGGTGGCTTCATGGCAATATGCCACTCTGCTGTCAGCCAAAACAAAACAGGTCAAGCATTATGTCTCCGCAGTTGCACAAACCAAGAACAAACATGCTACTCCACTCCAAACAAGTTGTAAGTGGTGTAGGCATTGTGCTTCTAGGAAGAAATTACAAAAATGACCCTCTCAATCAAGCAAGTAGATATTGCTTCACAACTTCTTTATGAGATCATTAATCTAACTGCTTGCACATATTGAGCCAATGCGAAACTCACAGATTCACAGATTCATGGAGTGGTGGGGGTTGGAAGGGACCTCTGGAGATCATCTAGTCCCACCCCCCTGCCAGACTAGGATCCCCTAGAGTAGATCACACAGGGACAAGTCC
>NW_010248378.1:9147-15566 GCF_000690775.1 Eurypyga helias
CTCCCTGACCGGAGGAGCCCTGAACTGGACACAGTACTTCAGGTAAGCAACACGTGAGAAACAAGCAAGTCTAAAGGAATACATAAATTCTGAATGACCCTCACTAACCTTAAAATTGTGAGCTTGAGAGAAGAAGAAAACCCTCTTCTGACTTGCAAAGAGTTCTTCTCTGCAAAATAGTCCTGGAGTCACTGATGAGGGATATGCACATCCAATCCAAATTAGGTCAACCACAAAAATAAGTAAATTAAAGGTTAATCCCATAGCATAAGCAGTACTTGGAATGAGTGGGGAGCATTTTTTAGTAATTTGTGTTCTACACCACAGATCAAAATTTTAAAAGTACACAAAAAAGAAGATACATCCACTTCTGGATTAAAACCACTGTTGAGTTTCCTGAGATACTCAAATGAACACACTTCTGTCTTTCTAGAATGTGAGAAAAAGGAGTGTGTGCCAATGATGCTTTGTGTATGAGAAGAGTAGGCATCAAACCATGTGAAAGTTAGTTAGCTTCTTTTCTGCTTGTCCTGGTGATGTGGGAACATGAGAAGAAGCAGGAGGACAAAATGGGTTGTCCCTTCAGTCACATAGTGTGAGGATGAGTGCACAGCGGGAAAGAGAAGAAAAAGTATATATACAAAAGAAATTATAAGAATGCACAGATGATATGTTAGGGAAAAGCAGGAGCTTTTTGTCTTAGGGCAAAGAATAATGCAGAAACATAAAGAAAGAGATATTTAAAAAAATATTTTAAAAATATGTGAAGGAAAAGATAGTAAACAAAAAAGAAAGGCAGACTAAAAGGACAAGGTCAGTAAAGTTGCTTCTAAGTATTGTGGATAAAGTGCTACAATAAGCAAAAGAAGTTATCTTATTAGCTCAGACAATAGATGTTTATACTTTTATTGTTGAAATGTTCTAGCTTTCATCTCAGTGGACAATTCTGCTCTCTGTTTTAGGACTATATTGGCAGCTAATTTGTACAGAAAATATGCATCTCTGTAGGAAAAAAATAAAGCAAGAATAAAAGACCCAGTTAAACCAATTAAAAAAATGAGAGATAGTAAATTGTCTGCCATTAAAAAAAAAAAAAAAGATAAAAACTAGTGAAAGTCACCCCCAGAGTCTACAAAGGTAAACTGTTTTAAATAGCATATGCTTTGACTCTCATATTATAAAAATATGTACAATAAAATATGTAAGTATGTAATATAAAAATATGTATGGAAAATAAAACATTCCCCTGCTACTGCTGTACATACACATTTATAGTAAAGCATCTCTGAACTGTGAGTAGCTATTTTGTCTTTTGCTTTCTAATCTGTGGCAGGAATATCATCTTTTATCCCTTAGTGGACAAAACCACATGAGCAGTCACAAATAACATGAAGACATATAGACAATCTGACAATTTGTTTAATTAAGGCTTTAAAAATTACAGATACCTCCTAAGAAGTTGTTGACTGCCAGTTTGGACAATGCCAGTAATGTGAGGGTTAAGCAATGCATTTAAAAGTGACAGGTGCTCAAACACTACTGAATTATAAGAAAAAGATTCCGGACAGCACTGACATGACACAAACACAAACACTGTCAAACATGACAATAAATCACTTGTCACAGGAAAAGAGCAAGAAATGTTTAATGCAAGAAGATACTCCTGCAATTGATATGCAGCCCTGATCTTCGTCAAGAAATACAGTGAATAGGGAACAACATGAAGTTTGCTGTCACCAAGGAAGAGAATGCATATCCTGCAACTGTGAATGAAGCAATTAGACTATCTATTGCACACACATTTCTGGGCAGCAGCTCTCTACAAATACTGGCAGGATTAATGCTGTCTTTAGAATGACAGATCTGCTTCTTTTTTTGCACAGCATGTGCAAGCAGGATTTCATTTAAAATGTGAACATCGATTTTTGCCTTTTTTCTTTCATTTTTAAAATGGCACATTAAAAAACACAGAAAATAAATAAGATAACTTAAAATGACATCTACATCAGGGAACAAGAGAAAATTCTTTTAAATGATTCAATACTATCCCCTCCAATGCGCATATAGCTTCTTTAACGGTGGAAATATTTCAGCTATGTCACTGTCTCTTTACCTCATACTCCTTTACAATGTTGCTGGATAGTAGCTTAAGAAATTATTCAAACCAGAAAGAAAATGTGCAATTTTCAGGGTAAATCCAAAAAGACATTTGCCTACAGTACCAAAAAAACCCACCCCCCAAAAATATTTAATACTGAGATACCAGGAACAAGCTACTTCAAATACTTGTGGCCTTGGCCTTAAATGATTAGTACACTTTGTCCACTTTCCAGAGAGAGACCTAAATTATTAGTGATTTGGATCACCAAGAGGCTGAAGAAGCCAGATTTTTCAACCTAGAGAAGAATAATCTGGGATTGATTTTATCAGCTACCTAATAGGTGTTAACAGAGGCAGACTTCTCAGAGGTGCACAGACAAAAGGCAAAAGTTGTGACAATACAGATGCCAAGGGAAAAATCTTCCACCAGAAAAGCAAGTAAGTACATGGGCATGTTTCTCAGAGAGGTTGTGGACCTCTATTCTTGAACGCTTTTCAAATTACAGTTGGATAAGGCCTTGAACAACACACTCTAACTTGGAAGGTATACCTTGCTTTGTCTTGGCTAGATGGGACCCTTCCAAACTAAATAATTTTGTGATCCTAAATGAGTTTTGAAAACAGAAAAGACTACCAAATCACAGGAGGACTTCTGTTTTTTTCCCACATTGTACAGTGGATGAATACTGATATATCAATCTTAACTTTGAATCTAGACAGATAAGCATTAATAAAAGAATGAAATTACTTTGTTTGCATTTCTGCTTTTTGACAATCCTGGATTATCAACACGTCCAGCCTCTAATCAATAGAAAATGAGTGAGTCATGAGACTGGATGCTCTGCATCATCATATTATTCTTCAAATTCAGCTCAACTCAGTGGTAATTCATAGATTCTTACCACAAGAACGCTGCTTAGCATCCTAAATAGAAATGAATTAGCCATGCAGTTGCTACGCACCCATGCTACATAAAAATACTTTTCTTGTTAGGTTCAACACTCACTCCTAAACCTCAATGAACATAAAATACTCCTATTCAGCCCTTAGTTTAGTTGCACAAGGAAACCAACTTAAAGTTTAAACCCACCCTGCATTTTTGTTGTGAGTTTTCAGTGAATGAAGAGAACATTCCATCCTCCGGGGATATTGATCTATTTACAGGCACTAAATTCATTTTTTAGAAGAGAGTATAAAAGTTTTTCCACGCTGGATATCTATGCAAAGCTGTGAAAATCAAAGAAAATTAAAATTGAACAGTAAAGTCTCTCTTGATACACACATGGTAAAGTACCAACTCACATATCCCCATCTATTCAGCAACAGGAAAATAGATTCTATAATGGAGGAAAAAAAATCTATTATATCAAAGGTGGCAAAGGCAAGAAAGTAATTAATTTTTATTAATATTAATGGATTATGGAATGTGATTTTTTTTCAGAAGTCTAAAACATAAAACTACAACATTAAATCATCACATTTTCTTAAGAAAATAGATATAACTGGTCTTCTCAGCTAAACAACTACAAATTCAGTGATTTACTCCACTCTACAAAATGATTAAGCCTAATGTAACCTTGACATAAGATCAAAATCTGCTCCCTTGTTACAATCAGGTATGCATAAATACCAATTTGATAACTATCTTTCTAGATTGACCAGAAATTTAAGTGACACCCACAAATGCTGGATTTAGGGCAAGGCATGTAACTATATTTTAAGGAAAGCATGTCAAATGAGGTATGACAACTAGGAGTTGTGAGCAGTAAAAATTTAAGATATTTAACTTCAGGGATTTTATATGGTTATAGTTTAAGCACAATTTCAGCAAGAAATAACAAATGTTTACATTTCTTGATTGTATGAAAAAACCCCACAAGCAATAAAACACACTTTGATAAATTCTGTGCCTTTGAAATGACTGTAATTGACAAGAGGAGTCTATGGGGCAGCACAGGTTTAGGTGGAGGTTTATTTGCCTTCCTTTTACTAGCAAGGATGTTCAAGACGGAAAATAGCTAATGCGATAGGGCATTCAGAAACCTGACTGAACCTGCAGTGTTGGCATTCTGGAAACCAACATCACTTAGCATATTTAGCATATAATGTAAGCATTCTTGCTACAGAAACAACAGTAAAAATAAAATCCCAGATTGCCATTTTCACAGTGCTTTTAAGGTGGAAATTTACAATGTTGTGCTACTGTTGAAGCTGATATGTTTAAATTATCATATTGGTTCAGACAGTACCAAACATCAAACAAACCTATGAAAATATTCTAAGGTATATCTCCTATCAGAATAGGAATTGGATACATTTATCAAAGAAAACATTTTGTACAGACGTCGCACTTCGAAAGTTCATTCCGCCTTTGGATAAGTCATCGGTTCCAGTGGTATCTGCCTTTTAACTAAGTGGACTCTCTCAAACCCAGGGACTCAACCAAAAGAAAATTATCTTTTAAGTGCAACCACTGTACGTCAAATCAGTCACCTTTCAGTGAATTGCAATGAGTACCGGCTAGTGAATCAAAGTTATCACCTCGTAAATCATATCAGGATCAAGTCAATGTCAGATACACTGCAAGGTTGAGTAGTTATTATTTTCCCCACTAAATTAAATCCTGATATTCTACAGCTGCTAACATTTACAAAAGCAATGATATTCAGAACTGACCTGGTATAACTCGCTGGCAAAAATCCTGATATGGTAGGTTTTAGGAAGTCATTATACTTTCCTTGAGAGGGAAGACAGCAAAAGCACTGGATCTTTTCATGTGTCCAATCTAATACTTATTCTAACAAGCTCATCATACTTTATAGCACAAATTACTAAATAAGAAATGCTGCACTAATATCTGGAAAGTCTTTTTGCTTTATGAGGTTTACTGTAAAATAAACAGATTAGAAGAAATGCATTTATTGATTCTTAAAAAATATATTTGAAATTAGAAATACTAATTTAATATGATACAATGTTCAATCACAAACAAGTAATCTCATATAATAAGTTTGCCATAACAATGATAATAAATGATTTTTCAAGCATTTGAAAGAATTTCCAATGGTCAAAACACTCCAGTATCAACCTTATTGAGAGAGTGTATTACTTTTTCACTTTGAAATTTTATACTTATTCCATTTTTACTTTACATTGTGATTTACTACAGAAAATTAACTGGCGTACTCCAATATATTTTACAAAAAATTTTTCCAAATTAAATGTGGGGCTTTTTTCCAATTCAGAGCTAAAATTAATGTTAAAAATGTACTGTATTTCAAGAAAGAAAATATTTTTTTCCTATACAAGTGTTCAAGAGAACTCAGCTTGAAGTAGTGTTCTGATTATCTTCATCATACTGCTTTGGAATAAATAACACATTCATTTATATTTTATTTATCATAAAGCTTTTTTCTATAACACTTAAGTCAAATGTTATAAGATAGTGCCCTCAGAATCTAGAGTTACTGTATTATTCCATTGCCTAAAATGTCAGAAACATAGAGTAGGAAACAATTACTTCCTCCAGCACTATTAAAATATTGTACTTTCTAAGAAAAGAAAGTGAATATTCCAGAATGAAAATTCAAGTAACATAGAATTGAGATTATTAAATTTAAAAAAAAAAACCAAACCATTTTTTTAACTATTATTTAAAATAAACCGAATATGAAGTTGTTGGGAATTCTATAGTCCATTCTCTCTTCCCTCACATGGATGTGGTGTCCATGACAGTGAGAAAAGAACAATACTTTATGTAGATCATTTCTAATTATTCATACAGGTTGTTTTGAAAGTGAAAGTACACAGCAAGAACTTTAAGAAAGGGGACTTGAAGAAAAAAATTTCTTATTTAAAATAAACCGAATATGAAGTTGTTGGGAATTCTATAGTCCATTCTCTCTTCCCTCACATGGATGTGGTGTCCATGACAGTGAGAAAAGAACAATACTTTATGTAGATCATTTCTAATTATTCATACAGGTTGTTTTGAAAGTGAAAGTACACAGCAAGAACTTTAAGAAAGGGGACTTGAAGAAAAAAATTTCATTTCTGTTTCCAGGACACTAACCCTACAAATTGGGAATAATTCCTCAAGTTATAAATTTTATATCCTGTGTTGAACAAACAGCATATATTTCTGTTTAAATCCCATATAAATACAGCAAAAATAGTATTCAAGTTTACAGGTTAAAAAACCCCACTGAGCCATCATATGTGATTCCCAGGACATAGACCAAGCTGAAGTCTATAGCGTTAGGCATGTCTATTACGCTGTTGGGATAATCACCTTTTAAATTCCTGCTAGAGATTTTTCT
>NW_010248379.1:0-13118 GCF_000690775.1 Eurypyga helias
GGGAGGCTCGAGGGGATCTCGCAAAGCCCCGTGGTGACACTGCAGTTTGCCGAACTGAGGGCCCGGGTACTGCTCTCTCTACCCGGCGTTTCCATGCGGGTGACGGTTTGGGTTCCTGTGTCAATGACAAGTCCGGATGACTTCTGCCGAGCCGCGGAAACCTTTTGGCTGTGGCACTGCATGGCCTGATGCATCTATCGTAGCAGAGTTCACTGACAGCTGCTGCTAAGGTGGTTAACGCTGGAAATCGAGCATCGTAATGAGCTTGACAGAGAAATTAATAGTCCCTGTATTAATGTTCCAACTTGGCTGCAAATTCCAGAACCCAGTGCTGTGCATCAACATTGCATCCAGGCAGTGGCACAGAGCACTTTGGCTAATTTATACCTGTTTTCCTGTAACTCCCTATTAATGGAGATTTCTGATACAAATCCCACAGGAGGGAGAATTCAGTAGGAGTTGTGTCGCTTTTCCGCTTGCCAGCTTCATGCCAGCTCTGCTGCTCTGTCCTCAATATGTTTCCCCGTTTTGAGATTCCAACTCAATACGCTCCAGGAGACACATATGTAGCACAGAAAAAAATGTTCCTTCAATTCCCTGTTTTCATCGGTGTTTGGGGGTGTGTGTGTTTGTTTCCTCTTTCACCAATGTCTGCCTCATACACGATGACATCAAGGCAAAAGTTTGGAGAGTCAGAAGCAGTAACTTTGCTGGGATTTCTGTGGGTCTTTGTGCATACAGTGACACCCAACAGTAAGCATGAATCCCACTCTTTAGCAATCAGTTTGGGAATACAGACAAAAACACTTACGTTGTGTTCATGTTAAAAATATTTCTACTATCACACCAACAGCATGGAAACACAAGTAATGTTTTCCCTGGGTCCCTTTGGACCAAACTTAAATTTACAAGATGGTCTGTCCAGTGTCTAGAAAGCAGAGGAGATTTTCACCCCTGTCTCTCCTTTCTCCTCAGGGGGCAGTTATCCTATTTGTTTGTTTATTGATATGACCCTATAAATTAGGGGCTAAGTGTTCTAAAGTCGAACCAGCGGAGAAAGGAGATAAGGGTAAGTGGATACAAACTTCCTGTTACACAAGCTTCTTGACTTGATTTAAAAGTTGTAATGGAGCATGAGAAGAGCCAGAGTAAATCAGGCTCGAGTTCTAGCTAATTCTGTATCTTGTCACCACTGGTGTCTTCCACCAGCTGGTTCAAAGAAAGATGTGCTGGTTTAAATATATTGATTTAAAAATACTCATTTTTTAAAAATACAGTAGTACATTTTTCTGGCTGCTCATGAGCTGGCTGCACAACCTGCTTTTTTCATGACCAGCTCACCTTCCTCTTCACTTTTTCCTGAGGGATGCCACAAAACAAGGACAAAGCTGCTGTTGTAGCTTCTGTTCCCTTTCTTAAGTTTTAAATTAAGGAAAGGCCCCTTTTTTTTCATTGTGGCTTGGTTACTTCATAGCATGGTTCATATCCGAGTGTGACTGTGCAGAGCCAGATGTCAGCTCGTTTTCTGCTCTTGAAAATACATTAAATGTGTGTGTTGTGTGAGGACATCTATGAAACATGGGATTTTATTGTTCATAGAACGAGGATAGGAAAGGCTGAGCATTTAGGGAACTGGTTTTAATTAAAACATACTTATAAGCTTAGTAGGTCTCACCTGGGGACAAATATCTGTGACTGTGCATGAGTAATAAATAGCTTTGGGATTTATAATAAAAGGTTCTTCTTTTCCCTTTTTATTTTGCTGTACACTGATCTTAACTTCTCTTGTGGTTTCGGTTGCCGGTTCTTTGCTGACAACTAGAACACATACCTTGTTCCCCACCTGCCAACCTCGCACAGCTGTGCCTGACCTGGTGTCTCTTCTCAAAATCTCCTTCCAGTGGTTTGAGCCCAAGGCAGAAGGGAGGCAAACCTGAACACATTATCTTTGCCTTGTTACTCTTCTCTCATTTTTCTCCTGGACTCACTGGGCAAGACCTTGATCCATGTAATTGTGGGCAGCAGGTATCTACATCAGAGTTAGACTCTTTCTTCTCAGAGTTTTGAGTCATCTCCTATTATACTTCTGGCCAGTAGGACTTGAAACCAACCAACCCTCAGGTCAGTTTTAGGAAGGCGTAAGAGGAAGGGGGATTTGACCCTATTAAGAACAAGATTTAAGCCACTGCTCTTGCGGTAACTCACTCGTTTCCACGTCAAATCAAGCACAGTGATGAAACTAGTTCAGGTGGGATTTGCAGATCAATACCCGAACATGAACTTTGCTTGCAGTAATCCTGGGTCTGTTGGCAGTTGCACCCAATGCCCAGTTGGAAGAATTGGTGGGCAGTAGACTTTTAAATGTTTGGAGGCAAGGCTGTTATTTAATGTGACAACAGCATATGCAGTAATTATGAGAGATTATGCATGTTCTCTAGGGCTTGTACAAAACGCGTAGGAAGAATATTGGTGTGATCATGCTAATCCTCTTTGCATGGCCATTTCCAGCAGTTTGAAATGCAGATGGCGATGAATCTTTCTGGAACCCACACCCCTCCAGCTTCTGAATATAAGTGATTAGTAAATCTTCAGTTTGTTTGCGTTTGGTCCTTATGTCTGCTTCCTTCCTTGGCTCCCTCTGTCTTGCCTTGTGAATGCTGACTGGAATCGCTAAGAAGGGAGGCAACAGTTTTCTGATTGCAGTCCATAAGCAATGCGTGTACCCACCACATGAAAACGGCGATGTTTTCAGTGGCGCAGACTTTGCTATAAATAGCTCTAAGCCCTTTATATGTACTTCTCTTTAGGTTATCAGGGGACATGTTTCAAACAAAACCAGAGACAGGGGAGGCCACTGGGACTCTCACTGAAAAAGGAAGGAGAAAAAGATGCCTTGGGAAAGTTGTTACCTGAACATGCACATAACATGCATGGCTGTTGAATGGTGTTTCATGCAAGTTACTTGTTGATTTGTATATGCAAAATAACATTCATTTACATTTATTGAAACTGTGCCGCCTTTAATCCCCTGCAGCTACATGTGTAGCACAGTAAAAAATAGTTTGAAAAACACTGACTCTGAGGATGCTTATGCTACCTTGAGATGTCTCAAAGCCATTTCAGGTACTGGAAGTAGCATAGTTTTGAAAGCCCATCTGAGCTAACACACCATGTCAAGAAGTGTGGTCCTGCGTGGTGCTGGGCACTGAAGTCCTCGTCAGAGACGCTGCTGTAGTCTGGGGCCTGCTGTATACTATCAGATGCTCTCCCGTGGCATGTACTCATCAACACATAGGTTTGCGCCATCTGCTAAGTATAAAACAAGCCAGACAAAATCAAAATAAAATCTTTCTGACTGGATTCAGTGGAATGGCGTTAGATTCCAAATATCTGCAATAAAAAAAAAATGTTAATAGCAATGCATAAGAATGAGCACACAACTTCCCCAAAAGGTTTAATTAGCTTTACAGCTGGGAGTAGGAAACTTCAAACTGGGACAATCTAATAGTGATGTTTAAATAAAAAAAGATAGTGGTTTGGCTAGTTTTAAGAGCATACAGATAACTTCATTTTTGCTTTCAGAATAAGTTACAAACTACCTAATTAAACTGATTGTTGTCTGTGAAAATTGTGTGAATGCTAAAGCCACATCTTGAGGTTGGCTGGATGCTTGCACATAGAGAGGATGCCAGTAGTTATGGTTAGGATTGTTGATCCTGTATAATTAAGCCTGGGAGCTGAGCGTGTTACGAGGAGGAAACATCTTGGTCTTCCAATCCCTCTCACCACATCTCTTTTTTGACAGAGCCAGGGCTTGCGTCTCAGGAGTTTTCTTCCAAGATGTGAAGGCTTGGTGTGGTGGTGGTGATGGTGGTACTTTCTCACCTTCCCTGAGCAGAATTTCCAGTCCCAGCACAACCATACTCATTATTTCCAGATGGGCCAGGGCTGGTGTCTGGTGGCAGCAGTCACCTGCGCGGCAGCTCCGTGCTGTGCCTCCGTGTAGGCAGGGGGACAGACAAGTGCACCCAGACAGTGCTGTCTTTGCCCATCCCCAAGGAGCTTGAGGGACAGGAAAATAACTGAGGAAAGCAGAGCATGGCAAAGCTAGAAACCCAGACCCAATGCCTCCTGCAAGACCAGGATCTTCATGTTGATATTTAGTATCATGTATTTAGGCTCAAGCTGCTACTGTAACTACAGTAATGTTCATCAGGCATTCAGTAAAGCTCTAAAAGGTTGTTTCTTCCCTCAGCTGCTTCAGAAATTTTGTTTCCATCACAGTTTTAAGCTGTGATGTTCAAGTTTTTGGCACTTCTACCACAAATTGTTCAGCGATATTGGATTTCATTCTAATGCTTTGACATTAAAGTTGAAGTCATGTTGATGTCATCTTCCAGATGTTCATGTCTACTGAATAAAAATTGTGTTTATTTGTTTTACTTCAAATTACAAAAACACATGGGGAATTCTGGATGTGATCCCTCGTGCTACACAAAGGCCTGTGTGTCCTGTCAGAAATCAAACAGAACTTTTCTTCATGCTGTAATAGGAGAGACCTCAAAACACTGGAGACATAGGTGGATTTCTTCCCTTATTGGAACAGAATGGCTTTGTTACGTGCCTGAGCCTTGTTGTTGCAGCTGCGGTGACTGTGTGGACTGGAGACGTGTAGCTTCTGCTCGAAACTACTTGACTTTTGCTCTGGTGCCGCACCAGTTCTGTGTTGGTGGGTTCCTTTGACTTAATAGTTATGCTTCCTTTGTAGAATGAGCTCGTAACAGGAAAAAGTCCATTTTGTCCTCCAAGTATGAAAAAAAAGGTTTCAACCTGTAAAACAAGGATCCCGCAGGTCCACCTCCCCTGGGAGACTTTGGCAGCCAGGTCCATGGTTAAGACCCAGAGCTGTTGCCCTCCCCATCGTTTCTGCTTGCTCCCAAGGCAAGGGGTTTGTGTCATCCCGTGTGTCTTGCGTCAGCATGGTGCAGGGGAATTGAAGTCAAAATGCCTGGGAGTTAAAGAGCCGAAGGCTTTAAAACAGAATTCCAGTAGATAAGCTGTAATACGAAGTATTGCACCACGTGCAATGAGTACTTGGGCAGTCATAAGTGTGAACCTTTTCAAACCCAAGGAGGAGGCAGTACTTGCTGATCTATTTGTATTTTGTCACAGACAGAAGAGGCATAGTTAAACTGGTGGTCCTTAAAACATGTACCTGAAAACATACTGATTTTCAGTAAGTGCTAATGCTTGTGTTTTGAAAATGAATCTGCTTTTTTTTTTTAGATAAAATTCAGTCCCTGTGTTTTCTAGGCAAAAAGCAAAATAATACTGTATCAGAATGAATTGAGCAGTTACACTGGGGTATTTGCTCTTGAGATGAGTGAAAAACTGTTCAGACCTTTCTGCTGTACCCTGTTTTAAAACTTGAACATGATTGTTTGATACCGCTGCTAGTCAAAAAATCCAGTCAAAATGAAATTATGGAGTTTCAGTATAAGTGGTATATGCAGGGTGGCATAAAACATTTTCTGCACTATTCTTCACATCAATTTGCAAATACCTTTTATGCAGTCTCATATTAATGTGTCAAAAAGACACAGAAATGACGCTGTGGATCTTACACCTTGCCACAACCAACACTATAGTACTTAAGTAATGATGTGGCTGCTTTCCTTTCTATTTTTTCTTAATTTCAAATATGTTTCACAGCAACTATATGTAACCACAGTGAACCAGAGAGATCACAAAATTTCCTGGTTTACAGAGTCACTGAGCATACCATTCCAGTTAATAATTTGATGAGGAGTATCAGGCAGACTGGTTGTGTGAGAATACTAAAAAGAAAAAAGACATTTCTTATTTTCACTGCTCCAGATCAGAAGCCTCTTTGGGCATATGTTCATCTTAGTTCAGTTAACAACTTCTGTTTCTACTGGAGTTGAAAGGAACCACTTGTTTTTAGATTGCAATGACCGTGGAGGTAATAGCTAGTTTTCTAGAAGTTGGGTTGACTGAGTCAAAAAGCAAAAAAGAAAATTGCATCTTGCTAGTAAATGGCAATTATTGTTTCCATCAGAAACCAATTAATTTTCTGTTGAGATATTTGTTAATTTATACCTTGGGGATGATGGTGGGTTTGCATATTTGTTGTTTGAGAAAAGTGGCGTGCTTTCTGTTGTCCTTTCTTACTAACAAATCATATATTCCACTGAGGCATAAAGGCAATAAAGGTGAATGTGTGATTTTTCAAGGAAGCCAGGACAGGTTTGATTTCAAGGAAAAAGCCCACCTTTCATCACTGATAACTGTCGATCTTGCTTGACTTGTATCACACTAAGAAGGGAATTACATATTACAAAAAAGGGAGAGGTGTTTTCATTCTATCAGGATCAGCCACTTCCTCTTACCTAAATTAAAGCTGTTTTGAAATCTTGCCTTCCCACCTGCTACTGTAACTGGAACAGCTCTGCCTCAGCCTCTCCTTACCCTGGTGTCTCTGAATTTCCTGTCCCTGTGGGTTTGTCAGTCCTTAGTGCTGCTGTGAACATTCCTATTCCTGTGCAACCCAATATTCGAGTCTGGCCCTGAGCTTGCAGCATATGTTTCCCACACAGTCCAAATTCGGTGCAATATACTGTAAGTTAATCTCCAGTAAAGCATAGCGAAGAGAAAAACCTGGGAAAAAACAGATGGAGAAAGTAGAGCAAACAATTTGCATATATATGATATGTCTCTCAGTTAAGATTAGCATTTCCTACTTGCCTGAAAAGCCCTTAATAAAAACCCAACTGCGTGTTTTCCCCAGATCAGCATAATCAGAGGAGATGCCCTAATGACACAGTGTTCCCTCAGCCTAGGGGGTGCCAAGTTTGGGGTGAGAGGGGTTTCCTCTCCCACTGTGGCCCCCCTGTCCCTGCCACATTGCTGGGCTGCTGTGGACAGAGGGACAGGGAAGAAACCCCTGCCTGCGGGATATTTGTTCCCCTTAGCCTTTATAGCACATGCTTAATCTGGTTCCTGGGTTATTCTGCACAGATGGCTGGTGGAGGAGCATGTTCATCTTCCCATTTATTTGCAGTCCTCCAAGGTTCCTTCTGAGCATGCAGTTACAGCAAGTGCTTGGAAATGAACTTCTCGGTGCCTTCTCTGCACTTGAGGTGCATAATGTGAACATGTATCTAAAGAAGGCAGGTATTTGTTAGAAAACAAAAAATCAACTTTCCTTTTGCAAAAACGGGATCCTACACTTAAGATTACTCTGAAGCTTCTATACCCGTGTAGCTCCGTCCTCCTATCTGTTTCCAAAAACGCACAGACCAATAAAATGTCGGGGTGATCAATCACAGTAATATGTAATTTCCATTAAAAAAAAAAAAACCAAACACACATTGACAAATATTAAATGCAGCTATGCAGGAAATAAATTTAAAATTACAAACCTCTTTTGTTGCAGCAGTTAAAAAGGCATAGAAGTTTTCTCACACCCACAAGCTCGAGAGTGCTGTATTTAGAGTGCTGTCTCATGCATTCCAGTGCTGAAACTCGCTTCTCCGAAGGACTACATTTGGGTATACTGCCTAAGTCCTGGAAGCAGTGACTAAAACATACTTATTTTTGATATGTACTCTGGTACTGTTTGTCTTTCACAGATTGTGATGGAACCAGATAGTGATCTTGAGAAGCGAAGGCAAACCTTGCTTGCTACCGTTTGCATATTTAATAGAAGAAAAACAAGAAAACTGCATGATGCTATTTACATTTTTTGCGTAAACCTTGTCCCTTAAGTGTTGCAGGATCTCGTTCTTTACAGGATGCAGCAACTTCTTAATCCTGTGTCCTCATAAATAATTAATAGGGAAAAGACTACCAGGCTCCTCACGGGGGGTCTCATGCATAAATGTAGCCAGGTAGTGTTAGGTTTCATCCTGACACAAGTCCCTAAGGTGTATATGCAGACGAGATGGTTTGTCCTCAGAAAGTTATTTGATTAAGCAGCAAAATTAATCAGGTCTTTCTGGATACAGTGAAACTGGAAGAGTTTCAGTGTGTGGGTTTCTGGTTGACATTTGTGTTAGATGAAGTAAGACTTACTCTACTACTTGTTAAGGTTGCAAACCTGAATGCTGAGCGTAAAGTTCCCTCTGCAGTGGAATATGCTTCCTGTTGATTGAAGAAGTTGTTTATACGGAGATTTCTGCTTTCTTTTGACATTTTAGCAGCTAAATAAATAAAATCTCAGCTCTCACTAGGTTTTTGTCTTTGCAAACTTTTGCAAAGGTGAGAGATTTCTGGGGTAGTACAAGCTGCCCAGGTTGGTTGTGGCAATCCAGCAAAATCATGTAGGTCAGCACAGCTGGAAAGATTTCCCCAGCTACTGGCATATGCCTGGGCCTGCAATTGCTAAAAAACCATTTAACTTTGAAAAATGGTAGCACAGATGTAAGCTGCTTTGCTAGATAAGACACTCAGAATGGTTGTCAGGGATTTTTGTCTGTACTTGATGATGGCGATGCAACTGGTTACCAAAATAATTTCTTATGTGTTTGAGGCAGACCATCTCCTGAAGCTGGCTGCAGGGGACACCCTGAGGATAGCCAGCCCCCAGCCATAGCTGAAACAGCTCGGGAGGTAGGGGGAAGGGATCGCAGCTGGTCGCGTGGTGGGAACTTGTGATTTATGGAACCACTGCGGAACCAATTGGAGATCATTTGCTGCTTTCTCATTCCTACTTTAAGAGGGACATTACAGTAAATAATGTCTGTGAAGAGGAGGGAAAAACATGCTGTGGTTTGTTTGACCTCCTTCTCCTTTTGCATCCCTTTGAAGTTGGTAAGTAAATAATTTGGGCAATGAAATCGGCACTCCACAATGTTCCTTTGTTTCTTTTGCTGCTCTACCTTCCCTTCCTGCTCTCGGCCCTCTTGCCAGCCGCTGCTTGGTTAGCTGGGGCAGCAAAATGCGTGACCTGAGGAACTGCTGCCGCACAGGGCTTAAAATGTTTCCTGGGAACCTAACAGAGTCAAACAAATTAAAATACAATTCAATGAAAAAGTTTACACACTATTTATGTTTCCTTTTGCAATACAGCATACTGCAAAGTGGGGGGCTTTTTCCCTTCAAAATACATTAAAGGCCACGGAAGGCTGTAGTCACTTTTTTCAGTGCCTTAATTTTCAGCGGTTACTTCCATTATTTTGAAAATAGCTTTTGTGGTATCTACAAAATATTGTGAAGAATGCAAACCTGGACTTCTGAAAACAATTGCTGTGGATTTATATACTTCTTTAGATGCAGGGCTCAGCCAACTGCTCAGCTGGTGTAAATGGCATCTGCCCTGAAATCAGCCGTTTGTGAAATCCCCCAGTGTGTGGTTACCCCCACCTCCGCCACCCCCCATGACGCCTGCAGCTCTGAGAACTGGGAGCACTCGCCTGTCGAGCAATACCTCAGGCCTGGGATGTGGCCCTTCGGTTTTGTTACCTGCTTGAGACCACTGCCAGGAAAAGCACAGTGGTCCAACATCTTCATCGCTCTTTGGAGAAGTGATGGGTTTAGGTCCCGGTGGCATGGTGGTCTCTCTTTTCCATTGTAATGGCACAGTAGAGCTGATGCCTCTGACCCAGGTTTGGCAGCAGAGAGGTCAGAGACGAGGAGCTTAACTGTGGTTTCACTCCATCACTTCAGAAACCAGTGGGTTTGGAAGGCATCTGGCAAAAACCCTTGTGTTTTCCCTGGTCTTTACTCCTATCTCATGTGAGCCGTGAAGGCACAGGTTTGACTGGAAAGAGTTGATTTCTTTTTCAGATACTTCTTTGTTATTATGCATAACTCAAACATTTTTTTCAAACACGGGCACAGAACTCCTTGATTTAGTTATTATTGTATATTTTAATAAGCTGGAGTTACTACTTCAGGGGAAGTGGTGTGGAAGATGAGACAAATCTCGCTTCTCCTTGAGGGGCTTCTTGTCAGAGCTGGCAAAGCCGTACCTTCGACTCAGCAGCGTGTTCTTTGCTTTGTCTCTTTCCATTTGCAGCCATGGCTCTTCGGAAAATGCTGATCTTTGGCTGAATCCAAAATTTAGGTGTAGAAACTCCGTCTTCTGCTCTCATCTTTCAAAGGAAGGAGGAGTGGGAAGGAAGAAGGACAGGCTGGCAGCCCCCTGTGCCAGCTCTGCGCCCTGGCCTCCATGCCTTGTCCCAGGCACCACCGTGAAAATGGCCACAAAAAGGATGACAAACTGGGACAGATGAGGCAGAGAGGGAAATAAGGTTGCTTTGGGGTTCTTTGTCCCAGTGGGAAGAGAAGCTAAGGGGCAGCAGGTAGTGGGAGTCTGTAGGCAGAGAGGTCAAGAGAAAAATGCAGGTGGCCAGCGGGGCCGGTGCAGCCAGGTGGAAGAGGGCAGGGAGCTGGTGCTGTGTGCATGATCATGCTTAGGTATAACACGTATTTAGCGCTGGAGCAAGTCCAAGTCCTCCTTTATTAATTGCTCAGTGAGGGTGAATCAGAAGGATGAAAAAGGCAGCTGTTTGCTGCCAGGATAGTGTAGCAGTGCTTTTGAAAATGCACTTTGATATCAGGCTGTGTAACCGTTTTGTAGCTGGTGGTATAAACATGTTTAGTGAAAGGTGCATCACATGGAAGTTTTTTATAGTAGTTATTGGAAGACTGTAACCTCTTCCCTAACTCTAAGGGCAATGTGCTGAGTGCTTGGATGAAGGCGCTGCACAGATCCACTCGTGCATGTGAGCAGGGGGTGAAAAAGCCTGGGGAGCACAGGAGTAAGGGGCTGGGGCTTGGAGGAGACAGGAGGAGAGTCAGCCCAGCCAGGTGATTTTGGGTATCTCAAGGAACCAGCTTCTTTTTCAGAGCTCTAACTCTGCCGCTCTCAGACAACCACTGTTTTGCTAAAGCCATGGTATCTGTCAGGGGCAGGTCACAGCATGGGGCCAGATCTTGTTCCACCAATTTCATCATCTATGTCCTTCACAGGCAGCTGCAATCCTGGAGAGGGCCCTCCTGGCCATGAGCCAGCAGCCCAGGTCAGACCCAGCCCAGGCGCAGCTGCCTGGAGATACTCCTTCACCTTGCCTACGCACATGTGTCGTGCGTATGTCTGAGGATGGGAAATGGTGCTTACCCACCAACCACCTGGTTCTTCCTCTCACCCTCTCCACAGGGACATGCCCTGGCGTCTTCTGGTGGGGTCCCAGGTTTAGTTTTACATGCACACGTTGCCCTCGGTGAGGTGCAAGCGGTGAGCCCTGCCGCTGCGGCAGAAGGTGCCGGTCGCGGTTCTCGCTTCTTTGGGAGTTATTTTCATCGTCTGCCACAGGAGACTATTTTTATCTGTGGTAAACAGCCTTAATTTCAGCGCTGTGTGATCTTTGGTGCAACCTAAGTGTAGGTCAACGGGCAGGTGCCCGCGATCCAGAGACCACGATCTTGGGCTTGATTCAAATGCCCGTGGGAACTCAGTTTACAAAGCGTGTTTGATGTGCTTTTAGCAACTCCTGGTGTCGAGGAGAGATTTTTATTACATCTAAGCATGTTTACACTTTCTGGCTGCGGAATACCTTGTGCTCAAATATTTTGCTTTGCTCCCATCCAGTAAGAAGTGATGAAACTGGGATGTCTGAGGCCAGGCTGCCAGCTTCTTGCCAAATGGCGTGATAGAAAGCACTTCTCAGAAGTAATGCTAAGTGACAATTTAGTGTTATCAAGAAATCCTGCATTGAATTGACTGGTGGAATACATGTATTTCCAGGAAGAAGAGCTGTGCCTATAGAAAAGAGTGTGACATCAGGTATTTAAGCCACGGTTTTAGTAAGGCCAAGCAGTTGTGTTTTAAACTCCATGTATTTGAGGTTTGGTCAGTACATTTCTACTGAAAATCAAAATTTCATATGGAAAATAATGACAAGAACAAAGCTAATGGCAGTACTGTTCACATTTTTCATTTGAAAACGTGAGCAGGGATATGATTTGAACTTCTTACGATTTGCCTCCATTTCTGGTATATAGTGAGGTTATAAGTTTTTTACTATGTTTAGTCATTAACTCTCTTTGAATGAATTATCACATCCTGAGTTTTATTCTGCCTTCCCTCTATACCTTCAGACTCGGTCCCTAGGGTGCATTTCCAGCAAATTTGAGTGTAAGGTTTTTCTTTGCTCTGGTAATCTTGCTGAGAAACTCAGAATTTAGAGCTGCAGTCAGGCTTCTCTGTAAGAAGCGATAGTTACTAGGACTTGGTCTGACTTTTTGGACATTGCTTTGGTTCTTGAGGCAAACAAGCTTTTGTCATGACCTTTTCCTTTGAGGCAGGCAGGCACAACAGAAGCAGCAAGGGACGTTAGAGGTGCAGGATGCTGCTGCGCTTGCTTCTCATCAGCTGGAGTGTTTGAATGACCATGCTCCACCAGTGAAAAGTCAGAAAATAGCGTTTATGCCTTCCTAGCTCAAAAGATGTTCTGGTGTAATACATTTCAATGCTGACTCAAAGGCAGATTTTAAAAAAAGGAGTTTCCCTGGGAACAAGACCTCATATAACCTTGTCAGAGGAGGATGGCAGGCTGAGGTCTCTGGTGCACAGTTTTGCCTGTACACTTTTCTGCAGAAATATAATGCTCTCTGACCTGGACAGTTGTCAGGGTCCTACCATGACTGTGATGTCTTTTCAAAACAGGAGAGTTTTGTACCACAAAGGATCCTTGGGATTGTACTGGGGTGATACAGGCCACAACATAGCCCAGCAAGATGAAGAGAATGGAATCACTGGACTTTGATTTTAAGGAGTTCATGCCTGTGACATTTAGTTGTGGAAGTGTAACTTTTCGTTTTGGTTTCCCTTTTCCCAATAAGTTGCAAATGAAGCTCCAGCTGTAGTTACTTTGCTTTAGCTGGGCTGATGAAAATAAACACAGCTAGAAACATGCAATCTAAATTAAAGGCCACAGGGAGTTCTTTTTTACTGCACAGCAGTCGGCTATACAGGCAGCAAAGGCTGTCCAGTGGCCTGTTGGAAGTGACCTGGTTTTACACTGGTTGGACTGCCCTGTTTCAAAAAAGTTGACAGCATATGTCCTGTATTGTTCCTCATACTTTTATTCCTG
>NW_010248379.1:13130-13526 GCF_000690775.1 Eurypyga helias
GCTGGATATTTTCCATAAAAAAAGATGATTAGCTCAAGAGGCCAGTTTGCCTTCCATCTTGAGTATTTTGCTATGCGTTCTGAAATCAATAGAGCATGGATAAAAAAACTTGAACAACAGATGTTTTTTAAAGAGTGTGAAGAAGGAGATCTGAAAAAACATATTTAATGTGACTTATGGTCATGTGACAATGTTTTATGAATTTATGACTTTGGATCTATGTCTCCTATTCATCGCTATTCCAAGCAAAAACATTAAAAAGCAGGCAACAAAGCTAGTAATAATGATAAAGCTTTGCAATAAATGCTGTTGCTTGTGAAAAAGCAGTTCAGTGAGTTGGATGAAATGGCAGTGTAATTATATAGTAGCAAGTAGAAATTTGATAGAATCATAGAA
>NW_010248380.1:0-2207 GCF_000690775.1 Eurypyga helias
AATAGTTGCAGAGAAAAGCACAACCTTTTCAGCCACTGCTTTCTCAGCTGGAGGAAGAGATAACCTTGAGAGTAAAAAGGTTTCAGTCCTGCCCTGATAGATCTTGTTAGCTGCATTGAGTCTGGGGACCAACACTGCTCAGCCCTGCGAGGGGCCTGTGCACAGGGCTGCTGGACACTTCTGTTGCCTTCACAGCATCCTTTCTCCTGGGCTGCCACCCCGTCTTCCTTACATGCAGCAGCGACAGACATCAGGACTTTTGAGCCCATAACCCAGAACTGTGACCATTGCCAGCTGCATGGTTTATATCTGGCCAAGCTCTGAGCACCTGGGGCAGCTATTGCTCTGTGCACTGCTTGTTGCCTTCCAGGCACTTGGAGGGGTGTAACCGCTCAAACTACAAATAATTAATTAATAGCAAGACTCAAACTAAGATGGCAATCACTACTGCAGTTTGCACTGTGCATTAGGCCAATAGACATTAGATACTAAGCCCAAAATAGCCAGTATTTAGGCTATAATAACTACCTGGATGAAATCATCTCTAAGTATCAAAGAGCAACATTTAGGCTAATCTCATCTACTACTCCCTTAGGTAAATTGAAGTTATTTTGGAAAAAACTTCAAAGGTGTAGCTATCACTGCAATAGCATGGAAAATCATTTCTAATACAGCTTGAAAAGAAATGAGGATAACTTCATTTTAAAGGAACTGCAAACATGTTAATCACAGTTGCTTTGATTCACGCAGAGCTTAGTCTGAAGAGCAATGTAGTGTGGGAAAACGATGGAGCCATTTGCCGTGGTGGAGCTGTGCAGACCCTCCCATGGCACACAGGTTCACGCCTTTCTTGGTTGTTCCTTCTGAGCACATCGTCCAGGCTCTGAGATCTGGCATCAGTATGGAAGCACAGGGCATCCTTCCCTGAAATAGCCCAAGGGATTCCTGCTCCCAGGTCCCCCCATAGCCCCATATCACATCCCCATCTCACTTCTCTTCCCAGCGTCACCATACGACTGATCTCTCCTCTCACAGTCTCTTGCATGGCTTCAAATCCACAGCAAAGCAATAAACAGCAACACAGCACAGCAACCCCCCCGGGACTGAAGTGCTCCCGTTCAGGGGCTGCTGAACAACGACCCTGGCTAAGGGTTCTGCCTGGCCGACTTGATCTCCTCCCGCGTGCCCTACCCAAAATTGAGACTCACGATTTTGCCATAAAACGCATGGCAGCCATAGCTGGGGAGGCTTTGGTTTCCCAGGGGTCACTGATCATATTTCTGCAAGTTTGAGTTTGGGTGGGGTTTTTTTGCATGCTTTTTTCCTAACCTGGGCTATGAAAAAAAAAAAAAACAAACAAAAACCAACCCCAGAATGTGGGGTAAGACCATGTTTTTACAAGCAAATTCTCCAAGATGATTTATACTGCAGGTGTGCAGTCTGGGACAAGGAGGGAAGAAAAACCTGCTTTCCCTCCTCTCTCTTCTGCTTCTCTTTTCTTTTTCAAATAAGGTCAGTGTTTATTAAAAGCCAGGTGACCTGCTGCTGCTCTGGAAGGGCAAGCAGTTACTGTTCTCTGTTTTAGTGATAAAGTCTGGGATTTTGGTTAAAGCACAGTGCCCAGAAAGAGCTGGTTGTGAGTGCACAAGGCAAGAACACCCCACAGGCATCTGGAGACTGACTCCTGGGATGAAGGAGAGATCTCTGAGCCGCAGGCAGGATCAGATCTGCAGGAGCTTGGCAGGAGCCTTACCAAGCTCACACATTTGCCCATGTCTGGAGCAACTGGGGAACAGCTCTTCCCCCTGCCTCCCTGCACTGCAGCTGCCCTTCGCTCACTCTCCTTCTCCGGAAGATGCTCCTGGTTCTCCAGAAGTGTCCTCCTCAATCCTGCTGAGTCTCAAGCCTCTTGCCAGCGGCGCCAGCCAGGGCAGCATCTCGCTGATCACGGCTGCAAGGAGCGTGACGGCAACGGGGCCAGGTGCAGAAAAGGCAGCTGGGCCTGGGCTGCCTTCGGGGGTCCTTGTGTGTTCAGCTAAGCCCCTGACACGAGCTGTGAAAAGGCAGACCCGCACCAAGATAACCCATGGCTTTTCTCAGCCATGACACCCGCAGTCATTTGCATCTAAACAGGGGTGTGTGGGATCAGGGGCCGTCTTGATATAAACTCAACAGCTTAAAGGGTGGGGGAGGGAAAGGAGAGAGGG
>NW_010248380.1:2221-4397 GCF_000690775.1 Eurypyga helias
AATAAGCTTATACGGATGAGAAAGAGCTAAGCTTCCTCCCCTACTGTGAGGCAGGGCGAGTGATACCATCCCAGCGCTGCAGTCGTTTCAAATTGCTGCAGCATTCACACGCCCTTTAGCCATTCTGATCCGGTGGTGGGGGCTGGGGAGAGCCATCAATAGGGATTTCCCAGCCGGGCTGGCGGGATTGGAGGGTGACGGCAGGACAGGGGAACATTGCCCCGTTGCTACGAGGTGCTCCTGGGGAATGCCAGTGCTCTGTGCCGTGGGTACGCTGGCTGGCGGAAACATTCTGCATTATGCTGGTAATACAGTGTGACACTGCGGGAACAATGGCAAATTGAGTGTCCCAGCAGGTAACGGGCCTGGCTGGGAGACAGTCGCAGTGGTGCACTGTCAAGACGGCTCTAATCCTCCCTCACCAGCCCCTCCCCTGGTTCTGGGAACGCTGCTACCACATTTCATCTCTGGGAAATTCTCCCGGCTCCTCGCCCAGATCCAGGGGAGAATTTCAAGGAGAAGCATTTGTTTGCAGCTCGCTCCCCCCGCTCCCAGCATCGTGTGGAGAGCCTGCCGGGCAGGCGCAGGGGGTGTTGGGGGGGCAGCTGCAAGAGGGGTGCAGCCCCCGGGCAGCCTGCATCGCGTCTCCACCAGCCTTGGCTTGGCTCCCTTCCCAGCATCTGCACAAGGAGACTCACAAAACGTGCAGCAACTCTTCATCCTGTGCCCGTCACTTTTCCACACCCCCGGGATGGAAAGCGAAGGCACGTCAGCAAGAGGAGCGGCCCTCTGCCCCTGAGCTGTCCTGGTCTGAGGCCAAAAGGGCTCGCTAGCTCCTCTAATCTGATCTGCTTTAGATCACAGGCCACCCAAATAGCCTTTGTCAGGCTGAAACACTCCAGTTGGAGCAGTGATCTTCAACCGGTGCCTCCAGTGGTCCCAGTGTAAGCACTTGGTGAAAGATATCTAAGGAAAATCTGGGTAGGTGGAGGCTAGGTCTCTGCTGGTGTATCAGGTGGGAGGGCAAAGAGGGAAGAGTTTGAATTTAAAGAAAGTGAAAACCACAGTGGAAGAGCCATGAGTCAGAACACCAGCGAAAAGACCAGCTCAGTTCAGAGCATGTCACAACTTCTTCAACAGCCTCCCGAAGAGTTAACATACCAAGATACGTAATGCAGGAAATACCCTTCAATCTGACAGTGTATTGTCCACTTACAGAAGAGACTCCCAAAACCCTGACGTCAAACACATGGACCTCATGGTAGGAAAATGCCACCATATTAAGTGGACACAGTCATCTTATTTCTTCCCAGAGAGGGAACAGGTTGCCCAGAGAAGCTGTGGATGCTCCATCCCTGGGAGTGTCCAAGGCCAGGCTGGATGAGGCTTGGAGCAACCTGGGCTATGGAAGGTGCAACCCCCCATGGCAGGGGGTTGGAACTGGATGATCTTTAAGGTCCCTTCCAACCCTAACCATTCTGTGATTCTATCTATGATCTCTTCCTACATCCTCTAAAGCTACGTCTAGGTCTTCTCACAATATTATTTGATGCTTCTAGTACCTCAGAAGTTTCCTCTGGTAATAGCTGGCCAAGAAAATCTGTCTTGATGGCTCCACCCCAGCTGCTGCTTTGGGTGAGCTATTCAGAACAGCTACCAATGCTGCCATTTCAGGGCTGTGCTTCAACACTGGGCTGGGCTTTGGTAATTTCTGGGTAATTAATGGGTCCAGAATAACCCATCCTGAATAAGATGTTCCTGGTGTTTACAGCAACTGCCACTGAGCGAGGAAGGGCCGCAATGCTCAGGCAGCGGGTACTGCAGCAGGCAGGGCTGCTGGAGGGGTTTTGGTTCATGATGAAGAACAGCAGCTCCCTGGCCTCAGGCACTTGTGGTGGCTTTGGAGGCTCCAGGCACAGAGCAGGTAGTTCTGGTCTGGTTTCCCACCCATCCTGCCTGGCCTTGTTCTCCTCCTCAGAGCCAGCTGGCTATAACATCCAGCCAATGCACACACCTTTATGTCACCTGGTGGCTTCACCATACCCATGTGCATTTTGGCTACTGCTGTCCAAAGTCCAGGTCAGGGCCCCACTGAATGACCAGGGAAAGGCGGGGCTCAAAAGTCGCCCTGCCACAGTCACAGGTGAAAGAAGTGATGGACAGAGATGCTCCGGTT
>NW_010248380.1:4410-9380 GCF_000690775.1 Eurypyga helias
GTGGATTTTCAGTTTTGTCCCCCAGGTATCTTTGTTCTGCTGAAACATTTTCTCCTCTCAGCCCAGAGGATCCCCACATGCTCCTGTTCCCAGCTCCCCTTCTGCCTAGGCATCCTGGGCTATTCATTTCACCCTTTCTTCAGCATTCAGTGCTTCCAGGACTTTCTCCATCTTTGCTCCTTTGAGCTGCTGAAATTCACTCACTGCGACTGTATAGTCGTGACATGCCAGTAGTTAGAGTCAAAGAAGAGTTCCGTCTGCTTTGATTTCCTCCAGGATTGTTTAGTAATTAATGAGCAATGTCAAGGTTATCTTCACCCCCTTGGCTGGTTTTATCCCACTCCTGTAAAGTCACACGTCGTTTAGTCTAGATACATTTCAGAGTCATTACTAGCTCTTTGCTTCATTCTGCCCTTGCCGGTCCTGTATCACCTGAAACCTTTCCCCACTTTGGTGTGCATGTGAGCTGCTTCATCTCCCCTTGGACTAACTCCAGGCATGGTGTCCCTCTGGGTTTCTAGACCAGGAATTACTCCAATAACTCTCTTCTGAGGCCCCTCAAGCTCTCACTGATGTTTTGTGCATCCACTGGCACCCGTGCTGGATCAAATCCCGCACCCATTGTGTTTGAGGGAGATGCTGCACTTGTGATGCACAGAGCTGGAGTCACACTTCCCTCCTACCCCCTACTCCAGCCTCCGTGCTTCAAAAGGGGACGCCAGCAGCACCTGGTTCATAAAAAGTTCACTGAAACAGAAAAAGTTCACTGAAAAATGTGTAACTTTTGGCTTTTCAGTGAGATACAGATGACAGAGGAGGTTGGGAAGGAAAACAAAAGCATTACCTTTACTGCTAATGACATGCACTCTGTTCCCAGCCACACGAGAGTCTGCCTTCGTCCATGCCATCGCGTCGGCAGGGGTGGCCTTTGCTGTAACCCGCTCCTGTGCCGAGGGCACGTCCACGATCTGTGGCTGTGACTCCCACCATAAAGGACCTCCAGGAGATGGCTGGAAGTGGGGGGGATGCAGCGAGGATGCTGACTTTGGTGTGCTGGTATCCCGGGAATTCGCAGATGCCCGAGAGAACCGGCCAGACGCCCGCTCAGCTATGAACAGACACAACAATGAGGCCGGCAGGACGGTGAGTGCTCAGCGGGTCCAGAGGTGGTTTTCCGTGGCTGCATGGATGGCTCAGTTTGGCTCCCTCTGATGTAATGGGACCACAGTAATTCCCAGGAAGGAGCTTTCTAGAATGCTTTCCCAAGGAACATTTCCACTCTCTCCAGACGGACAGGTGAGGGTTAAGAAGCACTAAAACATGCCTTGCTTCCAGCGCAAACATCTCCCATGGCAACATGCAGAAACCCAACTCAACTGCTCAAGACAACAGAGACAGGGACTTTCCTCCCACGTTACTCCACCCTGTGTGCCCCCGTTGCAACATTGTCCCAACCAGTGGGACACCACTGGACTAGCTGATGGCTGTAGGCCCCTTCCAACTGAATTCTGACTTGCTCGACAGTTCCTGCTGTCAGCAGGTACCTGGGCCGCTGCCTGCTCCAGGTCATCTGCAAACCCAGCGCATTGAACCGTGTTACAGTGAAACCCTTCAAACAGTGCTTGAAGCAAACGCTAGATCTCGTTTTCCATCCCGCAGCAGGCAGAGGTGGAAGGGCAGAGCTTGAATCTCTAAATTGTGTTTATGACTGACAGTTTCCTGGGAAAAAAAACCAAACCCGAACCTCTAATAATTTTAACCAAAATCAGTGATTATTTTGCTTCCCACAGTGGAGGTTTCTGAGGAAGCGTGTCACATCCTTAGATTCACAATTTCATTTTCTTCCAGTGGAAACTGTCACACTTAGGGCATAAAATGAAGGGTTGTTAGCAAAGCTAGGACAAAGGGGTCAGTCTACACCCATATGCATCAGAGACATCCTCCAACCCTCACCTTCTCTGGGTTCCAATTGTCCACAAACACATACACCAGGGAGGAAAGGATCAGACTTTGGGATTAGACTAGATTAGATTAGATTGGATTAGACAGAGGATTAGAGCAGCTGCCCATCTCAGTCATGCTTTTCTAGTGTGACATCTCTGCCTAGAGGCATTTTCTGCCTCCCACCCGAGCTCCCCTGCATTTACAACTAGCCTATGCTTTCCAGACCATGCTCAGACCAGGCATTTAAGCCCAGGCAGCAAATGTGGGTGATTGAAATCAAACACTGGGCATTGCAAACTGCTGCTGAACACCTTGTTTTCTCTCCCCTTGGACAGACCATCCTGGATCACATGCACCTGAAGTGCAAGTGCCATGGTCTCTCAGGAAGCTGCGAAGTCAAGACCTGCTGGTGGGCACAGCCTGATTTCCGGGCAATCGGTGACTACCTGAAGGATAAATATGACAGTGCCTCCGAGATGGTAGTTGAAAAGCACCGGGAATCACGGGGATGGGTAGAAACTCTTAGGGCAAAGTATGCTCTTTTTAAGCCACCAACAGAGCGGGATCTGGTCTACTACGAGAACTCTCCCAACTTTTGTGAGCCCAACCCAGAGACGGGCTCCTTTGGGACAAGGGACAGAACATGCAACGTCACCTCCCATGGGATCGATGGCTGTGACCTGCTGTGCTGCGGTCGTGGACACAACACCAGGACTGAGAAAAGGAAGGAGAAGTGTCACTGCATCTTCCACTGGTGCTGCTACGTGAGCTGCCAGGAGTGCATACGCATCTACGATGTCCACACCTGCAAGTAAACATAAGTAGGTCTCCAACTGATGGGAGGTTGCTCCAGAGCAGAGCCAAGGGGTCCATCGGCCTGTGATCAGCTGCCACGTGGTAGCCTCACACGTCAGAGGATGGCATAAAAAAATCCTAATACCCTTGGTCAGGACAGACCCCCTCACAATGCCAGCACCAACACTGCAGAAAAGATTCTCGGCATCTCACCCACCCAAGGCAGTCCAAGGCTAGACCTGGTGCCGCAGACACGTTACATCACCGATCTGCTGGGTTTTCTCGGGCTGTTTGGCATGACAGACTGTCTGGGGTGAAGCTAGGACAGCACAGGTCCAAGCAAGGCATGGCCACACCAGCCTGTGTGCTGCTTAACACAGCATGCACAGAGCTTCCAGCTCTGTCCTCCTCTGGAGGTCTGGCCCATGCAGATGCCAATATGGGTTCAGTTGGAAATGAACTTTGCACAACAAAAGCTGAGCAAGTGCAGGTTCCCCGGCTTGCTGGCATGGCCATCCTGGTCTCAGCAGATATGGCGAGGAGGAGGAAAGGAGCCAAGCCCCCACACCAGCCAGGCTCCTTCCTTCCTGCTCTGAGAAGTCTCTCCTTTCATCTCCCTTTTGCCCTCCCGCTCCCCACAGCCACAGATCATCCTGTGTAACGCCCTGAGGTGGGCAGCAGGATGCCAGAGCCCAGAGCTGATCCTTTGGCATCTGGCCCAGGATAAGAACAGAGCACATGTGGTGAGGTGCCACTTCTTACATGGGGATCATCACTGCTCCAGCAGCCTCCTTGTCGTGCAGCTGCCCAAGAGATTCTTAAGGAACAAGGCAGATCCACCCACTTGATCCACCTATTTATTAAGTGTTCCCTAGTATGACTTTATATCCCAGAGCAAGCTCAGAGCATCTCTCTGGGGACAGGGTACCCACCAGGTGAGCTGCTATACCAGCTATCAGCATCAGTAATGCATGGGGAGACAGAAGCCATGGCAAGACACTTCTGTCCAAGCCTCCTTGTCAGCCTTCCCCCATCAGACAGACTTGTTGAAACCACTTCATCCAGCAAAAGAGAAGCAAGGGCAGTCAGGGGAGACCTTCATCCAACAGCACAACCCCAGGCAGACCCTTTCCTTCCCATAGCATTTCTTGAGTAATCAGCAATTCATTCACGAGGAGCCCACAGCAAGCACAGAAGCTCCGCACTGTCAACAGGGATTTGGTCCCCAGGCATGGCCACGCGCAGCCCATGAACAGTCTCCGTGCAGAACCAGGGTCTGTCCCTCCACCTGCTCCCAAGGCCACATCCCTTAACGACAGGCCCCATCACTTTGGGCCTATGTTTTCATGGCATATTGACCCTTGAAATTAAAAAAAATAATATTATCTCTGTCCTGGTGGGCTCCTCCATGGATGAGGACCAATACCCACGTTCCAATATCACTTCTCATGCATCAGCGATTTAATACATATGTCTAAACCATTCAAGCTGTCTTCTACTCCCCCCAATTCTCTGTCCATGGAAAGAGCAGCACAAAGTACCACAAAGAGCAATAAAATGGGGGAAAGACCAGTCATATGGAGCACAGAACATGCCATCTACTCAAACCTGTGCCTGGAGAGAATCAGAGCAAAATTCTCAGTCCTTCCTCTGCACCACCAAGAGCCCCTGGATTCACGCAGCCTGAGAAGCATTAGCTTTCTAAAATTAAACATCACAGGAGGGCTCTAAGAAACCTCTCTGATTCAGAAATAAGATGTCTTCTGATATGCATTATATTTAAAAGTATATATTAAATTCTGTGTCTGGAAAGACTCGAAGTACCTGACTTCAAATAAAATCCCTTTTTTGTTTGGTTGGTTTTTTTTAAATCAAGAAAAGGTATTTAATATTAAATAGAACATTTATTGCCTTGTAATTATTTTACTGTAGCCAGGTATTCTAGCACTGAATGGAAGATCTTTTTCCATCAATCTGCTGTATCCAAAGTTTTGTATAAAGTTGTAGAGGTCAATTTTTTTTTATTTTATATTCAGAAAATGTCTCTTTTTATAAGCATTATTTATTATACGATGTATATACTTGAGTTAACTAAGATTATATATTATATAAATATATATATTTGGAGAAAAATATATTTCAACTTGCGTTTTTTTGTGGAACATCATTAAAGATAAGGTAAAAAACCAAAAATATGCACTTGCCAGCTTGTGTGGTTTGCCTCTGAAGGT
>NW_010248380.1:9424-21752 GCF_000690775.1 Eurypyga helias
TCATTACCCAGCCACTTATGTACAGCGACAGTGGTGGATACAAGACAATGATGGCAAAATGCAGCAGATCTAAGAGATTTTGCAGCTGAATGCGAAGATGTTTATTTATAGAGTGCCATCTCAGTGTGCGTGCAGCACAAGACTACTGGATTCAAACAGGTTTTAGATTTCATATTCTCCCCCACCGATGTCCTGTCATTGAATCACCTTTTGATGGTTTGGACAGACTGAGATCCAAATTTTCTCACATAAAAACACTTTCTCCTATCCATGAATAATTTTGTGGGCATTTCTGCAACACCTCCCCACCCATTAACAATGCTTTTAAGGGCACACAGGTTCCCACAGCACTGGCCTCAGATATACCTACCTGAAGGATTTAAAAAAAAAAATCATTCTTTATCCCTACACTGATCCCGATTTACACAACAATCGCATTTGCCTTCAAAAACACACCCAGGATGTGCTGCTAACAGCTGAGAAGTCTGCCCTCAGGGGTTGTTTTGTGCTTAACAGCTTTAGGAGTTGAAGCTTTCTGTATGTCTGCCCATGATCCCAAGCCTTTCTCCACCACACCCCAACACCCCCAAAACCCCATCCTTGCGTTTTGAAATGTACTTGGGATACAGTTCCATTTCTGGAAGGTTCAGGAAAAAGCAGCAACAGGATAAGAGGATGAAGAATTCAGCCCTTACTCTTTAAATCAGTACAGATCTCACTACAAAGCCACTTGCCCAGGCAGTGTGTCGCAGAGGAATGTGGTGGGAAGGGTGTGCCAGGAGTCATTCTGGTCTAACACCTGCAGGAAATCTCTTGGAGAGAAAACTCAGAATAGACTGGAATGGGTGGGATGTCATACCCAACAGTCTGCCCTGGTTTTTCAGCATGGCCTTCTCCAAGTGTGATACACCTAACTCACGCACGCACACACACGTACGTCTCTGGGGCTCCCTCAGCACTGCAAAGGGTTGGACTAAAGGTCTTCTCATCCAACTCCTTTAAGACTTCCTGTGGTCAATCCATCCCTGCTTAGGTACAAAGCGAGCATCCCTCTGACCATCAGCAGCCTGGGAATAACTTTGCTGTCTTCCTGCCGTATGTCAGCACACAGACACACCTCTGATCAACTAGCACCAAAGACACAGTTGTCTCTAAGATCACCACAAGAAGTTGTGCTTTTTATTGAATCCATTGAATGTGCAATTAAACCAGATATTTATTCTTTAATATCATTCTGGACAAAGATGCAATAAGGTTTATATTATTTACTCTGAAATATAAGTTGATGTGTGCTGCTGTCACTAGGACTAGCAGAGGAAAGAAAGGAACAAATAAATTCACAAGATCGTACACAAAATGAAAGGGAATAATAACCACTAGGACTCACAATGTCATCACAATACGACAGCACTGCCAAAGGAAAAGACATCAGAGGAGTGACTGAAATACTCCAACAGCTGTTAAGTATGCACTAAGGACTACAGTACCTTCACCTTTGGGCCTGAAAGAATGTGAAGCACCCTCCTTCCCTGGGAACACCCCTGTGGTACAAGCTGCTAGCCCTTAGCAGCATGTCTGGTCAAGTTTAGGAAGCTTACACTAAGATCTCATAAATGGCTTTGATTTCATGCCCCACCAAATAGAGGTATGTTCCATAAACCTTATTAAACATGTGGAGCCAAGGAACCAGAGGGGAGTAGGCTCACGCAGTCATCACCAACAGCATCTCATTGGTGTGAGATGACTGTTGGGGAAGGATCACATAGCAAATTTTGATACATGCCTTTATTTCAGTGCAAAAACATGGCAATACACCTCTCATGCATCTGCAGAGCTTGGCTTCCTCTCTATCTCTATGGAGAAATTTCAACCTTTGGTAACTTGGCAGAAAACCAGGGTATAGTGCAACTGGCTAATACCAAAGCTGCCATCTATAATGCACTCATGAACAGCTTTCAGGCTGGAATCAGCATCTCCAAAACTGTTACTGAATTAAGAAGCAGCTTTGATGTCGTAAATACTGGATTTGGAAGTTTCCTCTACTCTGATCAACATACTTCCCTGCCTTCTTCCAGTCCCTAATGCCACTAGCCAGTCTCTGTCATCAGGCCACAAAACACCTGGGTATAGAAGAAAGCGGGTATTAGCATCTAGGTAATTCTGGAGCTGAATTATTGTGGTTGCTGTCTTCCGGTTATCAGCCTGGCTCAATGTTCAGTGAGACAAAGGATGACATAACAAGAAAGCATTTATCGGACCAGGATAACACAGAATAGTACTTTAATATGCCTTCACCACAGACTATCAGGTTTTATTAGAAATCAGGATTTCTGTCCTATCGTAGCAACTGGATGCTGGACACAAGTGAGCGTTAGCTTCAAATCTTACAGGACGTTCCCTCCATGCTACAATCAAATGAGAACACAGCCTCACCTGCACACGGACAGAAGCACAGTGTTCTAGAAGACACTCTCACATGACATCAGCATATTAAAGACGAATAATAAAGATACTGTATTGCACTACACATGCAGATTCCACATTGGGTTCTTGGAAACAGGGAAGCATTTCGCTTTGTCCAGTGTGTTGAATGCAGAAGAGTAAAGATCCCAGTGTTTATTCTCCAGGTTGGTCACTTTTCCAGCTGTTGATCTTGCACATGGTCCACCTTCAGTCTAGGGAAGGAACTCTTGCAAAAGAAGCCAAATCCATCAAGAAAGCATGCACATGTATAAAAGCATCAAGCACACACTGGAACCCACTCACATGTAGCCAGGATAGATACTGTTGTGAGTTTCCCCAGCACAGGTACTGCCCTATATGTATTAGAAAGTCACTTTCTAGGAGATGCCACTGTCAAGACTGGGCTCAACTATTCCCTGTGATACCTACAGGGGAAAGACAGGAGAAATACAAGAAACCAAAGTTCCATATTTTAGATAAACAGATGGATTTTAACTCTAGCAGAATCTCTTCTGATTTACTTTAGATAAAGGAAGCAAAATTGTGGTTCAACACCTCATTTAAATTTTAAAGGCACAGGTAAATTAAGAAAAGCAGACAATAGAGGCATGCAGGTTCTCAAGAAGTCTTCAGGACCTCCCCCCTCCCAAAACAACTGGTATACAGCTGTAAGGAGAACTGATCAGATACACAGTTCTGTAAACACAGAGGGGCCAGCAATGAGATCCACTATTTTACACTGCAGTTTCCCCTCAAAGAGTTGCTTGGGTTTGAGTGGATAAGATAATTGTAAACAAGTACTTTAAAATAAAACTACTTACGTTCCTTCTTCTTTCAGAAGAGCCAAGAATTTCTTCACCCGATACTCAGGATCCATCTAAACACCAAACAAAAACAGATCTCCATTAATATGACGCCATCTTTCAGGCAGCACAATAGGAAAATGAGGCCACAAAGATAGCTGGAGATGTGCGTTTCCTCTGCCTGTGCATCAGCCTGGCCAGAGATCAGCTTGCTTGCCCTGTTCTGCAGTTACGTAGTGTAGCTAGAGCACTGCACCAAGAGAAAAAGCTGATTACCATGAGCTTAGCGCGTTCACATAGCTAGGCGATCAGACTGGAAACATACACAAGCATTTCTATCAGGTACTTCTGTTTTGCTGGCAATCTGCACACTAGCTTCGTCCCACACTGCCAATTCTAGCCTGGCTCTGCACACGCCAGGCCCACTCTGGGTTTGCTTCTATCTGTGCCTTTCCAGCACTGGGGCAGCAAATTAAACAGCAGCAGAAGGGACTGAAGATGTCCTCAATTCTCCTCCATCTTCCTTCCCACTTACAGCTCCAGCAGAAAAGCACCAGAGGAGAGGGGCTGCGTGTGGTGGGTTTAACACGTAAGGGAAAGCTGAATCACAGGTAAAGGCCTCCAGAACTTGCAGTACTAACTTGTGTTGTGGCTCCATCGACCAGGAACATCCCTCTAAAGATCAGTCCTTCCTGTCCCCCAGCACTGAGACAGAGACAACAGGGAAGTGGGCAGAAAGGCTACTAAGGAGACAGAGACACAGGCTGCCATCAGAAGACACAATGTGTAAGTCCATCAGTCCTTCAGGCTGACGCAGGGGCTTGTGCAGTATGATGTAGAAGACTAGGCAGACTGCCATGCCTACACCAAGCTACAACGCGTTAGGACTATAAACATATGAAAATTGGAGACCGCTGATTCTCACACTATCTTCGTGTTGTATTGCAACACTTCATTTGGCCTAGAAACTCAACTTCCGTTCGCTCCTCACCTTCATCAAGGTCTTGTATCTTTAACACGCTGCCAAAAATACAGTGGGTTCATGCTGAAAACATTCAGTAAATGGTACTACGAAGTTGACTGGCTTTAAGATTCCCAGCTCTATAACCTACTTTGCAATAAACAGGCAAGTGCTCTACTAAAATATAAAGCTGGCACTTTCCTTGGAAGGGGGAAAGCAAAGGTTCAGCATGTGCTCTGGTCTCTCATCAAAGAGGCAGAAAAAGGGCTCTTGTACTCCTCTACCACGTTTTATATTCCTAAAGGAAAATTTCGACAAATTCCAGATGTGAAGAAGCCACCCATTTAAACCCATGACCACTGCAATCAAGGGCAACACAAATGCCTTAAAAAACAGCCTGTAAGAAAATAAACCCTAAAACAACAACCAGTGATGCAGGCAGTGAAGAAAGAGCCAATGAGAATCCCTGCTTTGTGCTAAGAAAAGCCTAAAAATTTGTAAGTTCCTATCACTTTGAAATATGTCAGTGAGGCCAATACCTCAATACCAACTACTCAACTATTGTTGAATCAGAAAATTAAATTCACTGAAACAAGATTATTTAAAGGAACTTACCGAAGGTCACTCAGCTACTAAGTTGGGGTTTTTAAATGCAAGGGCATACTGGTAATGCTCACAATCCCAGAAGAAAAAAAAGGCTAACTCATCACTAACGCAGTGTTTGAAACATGTAATACACAGGTACTAGAAGATGGACTGTTGTGCCACATGACCAGACATGATGGTGTCTGCAGTATCCCTCTAGCCACAATCTCTCCCACTCATCACTTGCCTACAAAAGGAAAGCACTTTGTCACTACATCAATTCCCCAGTTTCTATCAGAAAGGCTGAACACAATTGTGTCAAACACATTGAAGACTGATTACTTGGAAGTCCCCTTTCTCTGGGGGAATCCACACGTGTAATCCATGCTGTAAGACTTAAGAGTGTGACTCTCACCTGGCAAAGAGTCACAGATCCTCCTCGTGGTGGATGAAAAGCTGGACATGAGCTGGCCATGTGCACTGGCAGCCCAGAAAGCCAACCGTATCCTGGGCTGGATCCAGAGCAGCATGGCCAGCTGGGTGAGGGAGGGGATTCTCCCCCTCTACTCTGCTCTTGTGAGACCCTACCTGGGGTGCTGCGTCCAGCTCTGAGGCTGCCAACATCAGAAGGATATCAACCAGTTGGAGCAAGTCCAGAGGAGGCCATGAAGATGCTCCAAGGGTGGGAGCCCCTCTGCCATGGGGACAGGCTGGGAGAGTTGGGGTGTTCAGCCTGGAGAAGGCTCTGGGGAGACCTTATAGCACCTTCCAGCACCTGGGGGGGCTACAAGGAAGCTGGGGGAGAATTTTTACAAGGGCCTGTAGTGACAGGACAAGGGGGAACGGGTTTAAACTGAAAGTGGGGAGGTTTAGATTGGACATCAGGAAGAAATTCTTCCCAGAGAGGGTGGGGAGGCACTGGGACAGGTTGCCCAGAGAAGCTGTGGATGCCCCATCCCTGGAAGTGTCCAAGGCCAGGCTGGATGAGGCTTGGAGCAACCTGGTCTAGTGGAAGGTGTCCCTGCCCATGGCAGGGGGGTTGGAACTGGATGGGCTTTAAGGTCCCTTCTCACCCAAAACGTTCTGTGATTCTATGATAATGGAGGTGTGATTCATGTATCTGATGAGGTCTCTGAACTGAACTGACCCAAATCTCATGCATTTCAACAACTGGAAATGCAAAGTCCTGCACCTGGGCAGGAATAATACCACGCACAAGTACAGACTGAGGGGCGTTTGGATGGAAAAGTGACTTTGCAGGAAAGGGTCGTGGGGAACAAAGTGAACATGAACCAGCAATGGACCCTTGAAGCAAAGATGGCCAACAGCATCCTGAGCTACTTTAGGAGAAGTGTTGCTATCAGATCAAGTGAAATGATTCTTCCCTCTACTCAGCACTGGTGATACCACATCTGGAGGACAATGTCCCGTTCAGGGGTCCCCAGTACCAGAGAGTCCAGTAAGGGGTGACAAAGATGAGTAAGGTTCTTGATCATCTGTCATACGAAGAGAGACTGTGAGAGGTAAAATGGCTTAATCTGGAGCAGAGAAGGCTCTGGACTGGAGAGGGGTGGCTCTTACCAACATGTATAAATACCTGATGGAAAGGAGCAAAGAGAGAGAGGCACTCCCCTGAGTGGTGCCCCCTGACAGGGGGCCAGAGGCACAAACTGAAATACAGGAAGTTCCACGTAAACATCAGAGAAAGCTTTTCACTGCGAGGGTGATCACACACGACCAGTGACTGCCCATTGAGGTTATGGAGTCTCCATCCTTAGAGGTATTCAAGACGCAGCTTGGCGTGGTGCTGAGCAACCTGTTCCAGTTGATGGTGCTGGGTAGAGCAGAGGGGTAGACTAGACAAAGATGAAAAAAATGCTACGGGTGCAATTAGCAGAGGGTTTCTGTTTAGCACCAGTACCTTCCTGCTCTCTGTGACGTTCGCCCAAAGAGAAGGTCACAGTCTGGCCTACGGAACCAGATACCACCAGCACAGTGAGCTGAAGTACTCACTGCAGGTCCTGGACAGGAGGTTCAAAGTGGCTGAAACCTTAACCTCAAGTTACATGGACAGAATAAGCAAGCCCAGTAACAGAGCTGCCAAGGGCAAGCTCAAGCAAAAAGAATTACCAATGCATGTTGTCTCAACAAGCTTCAGACAGTCCCTAAAAGAAAGGGATTTGAGGAAAAGGACAAAACACAATTGATCTTTGATCATGAGCAGTAAAGCGCATCTGAGCATGGCCTCCTCAGATAAGACACAAACCATTTTTGTAGACAATGGCAGTAAAGGTGTCTACTTCTGAAAGGACTTCAGGAGTGACTCAAGTGGCAGCCCACCAAGTCCTCAGATTTCACTTCTCATCTGTGGTCCAAACTCACACACTGATTAACCATGAGAAAGTTAGAAGAGTTGGACCTTGCCGGCAACCATCCCAAACCCAAACTTCACCCTTTCCTGTTGGAGCTGGAAATACCTGGTTCCCATCAAATGTTGATGTCAAAGAGGGTGGGGAGATGTCTGTATCATCTACACATACACTTTCTGGTCTAAATTGGACTAGATGACGTCCTGAGGTCCTTTCCAACAAGAATGATTCCGTGATTTTACGATCTTAAGTATTCTGCGAATCAGGCAAACCAGTGAGAGGCAGCTTGATAGTGACAAGAACAGGAACTCGCTACTGAAGTACTTGCACTCCTCCCAGAATCACTGCTGAGGGCCAAAGGCAAAATCCATACAAGCAGAGCAAGTGTTTATGCTTCCAGGCACATCAGTACCAACAGTCTACTGCATGAAACAGTGGGTGAAGAGTCAACATACTTTTTGCAGAGGCCACAAACCCAGGCAATTTACTCAGTAAAGAGAGAATCTTTCACATCTCTGATTGACCCAAGGCACCAAGAACACTGAGATGGAGCAAGACATAACTTCTGGCCATTGACAGAAAGCCCAAAGCTGATAGAAAAAGGATGTCACACAGAACAGTCAAAGAGCCTGGCTTATTAATCTCACTGACTGACACAGGAATCAAGAGATCTATGTACCTGCAAAGAAGATGGCCCTGTTGCCAGGACCTTGGTGAAACCTTAGGAAAAGCCATCACAATCAGGAAATAACAACAAATGACCAGATAGCTCTGTTTAAAACAAAGAAACATACATCATGATCTGAGATGGATATATACAAATCTCTTCATTTCTGGAAGAACTGCACTCATGCCAGTGGCTGAAATTCAAACTTGCCAATGCCAGTTTTCCATTTGCAAAGTCAAAGATGCTGCCTCCCTACCCCTTTTCATTTGAACATAAGGAAGTGGCCGTTATAAGACATATTGTCCATAGTCTGCACTGACAGTTTCTACAGACTCTTTGGGAGGAACAGCATTTATCTGCTGCCACAGTATTTTGTCCAAAAGACTACAGCAGGAAGCTGAAAGGCAACAAAGAGCCCAAACTGATCAAATAGCTTAATAAAAAATGCAGACACAAAATCAGAATGTTTATCTGCCGTGGAAGGAGCAGAAGATGGTGTCGATAAGAGTGCAAAGAGGAAGCAGGTTGAGGACTCTTGAACAGACCCTCTAGTGCCCTATGAAAAGAGAAATGCTGCTGTCAAACTGGATGAAAGATTTTCTAGAACAACAGCGTGGAGACTGACTCTGTGACACAGCTCAGACAGGTAGCAAGAAAATGTCTGTTCCTTTCTAGGTAACAGTATCCTCAGGACATGCCTGAGAGCCCCTAAGAAAAACGGAAACGGAAGAGACTTGTTAATGTTCAGTCCAGAAAAGAGGAGACACCGAGATGTGCATGCCCTTGGGTAGTACAGCCCTCCTGTAAACCTGTCCTCAAATCCAAACTCTCAGTATGGCCAGATAGAGCGTTTAGTTTAAAATAATATAGGCAATACTACATGATGATTAGCAAGTTCCCATTAAGTTAAAACACATTACAGACAGCTTAGATTAACTGAAGTTTTATTTATGCCAAACAGAAGTTACCAAATCAGGAAATACTGGAGGTGCAGAAAGTGGTTTTCTGGAAAGCTGCCTGGCTCATTTGGGTCCCTAGTCCACAGAGAGAGACCTTGGGTTTTGGAGTCTTGCCAGCAAGGTCCAAGAGCAACAAGACAGGCAAAATAAGCAGAAGGAACCAGCCCCCTGGCTGTGGAAAAGCAAGGCTCACGTATCCAGCAGCACCCCAGGGTAAGGCGAAGTTAGCGTGGCACCCGATAGCACTGTGAGGTGGGCCATGTACTGCAGCCAAGGATACTTCAAAACTAAACTTCTCTGGGTTCACCTGGAAAACCATGAGTGTACCCATTCATCAAAGACTTACTTTGTGTAAGAACATAACATCCTTCCAGGACACTCAGTGTATATAAGATGACCAAGTATGTGACACTAAATATGAGCAGAGTGACATTAAAGAAAGCCAGGAACAGCAATAAACACAGTTTGAGAGAAATTAAGGTGCTGAAAAGCATGGGTTTCCAAGGCTCACAAACAAGGTAACGAAGCAACCCCAAGACAGCAGAGTAATGCAGTGGTTCACGGTTCTCCAAGACAGGATTTTGATACTGAGAGACTGGTTCAGCAAGACTGTAGTCTGAAACAAACCAAAAGTCATTTGAACAGCTTAAGAGTACATATAGCATATATTGGGTTTATTAGTCTGCTGGAGCAAAAAACACAGATTCAGTGACTGCAAAGAAAGAAACTAGGTGCACATTTTTTGTGAAGAATCCACTCACTGTGGGATCTAACCAGCTGAATTTTGAAAAATTTCACCCATCACTTGGAATTTTAAAGGGATTTCAGATTCAAATCTCTTTCTAAAAAGCTGTGGTCCAACTCAGTGAAAAAAGGAACTAGTCTTGGACTACTCATTTAGGAAATTTTGAGTTCCTGTAAAGTTAGCCAAATCAGATGCCACTGTGGTCTTTCAGTCCATTCAGATAATGAGTACTGTCCTATTTAGTGAGAGCCTGTATTGCTTTCCTGTTTGTAGCAGTTCAGCAGATGGAGTCATGTAAACACCTCAGACCTTTGGAACAGAACTTCTTCATTTTTAGCCTCCACATGCTATTACACAACTGCCTGAATTGAGTGCACTAACACAAGTCACCTTGCTACCAACCAGCCGTGTATAGTAGCAAAGGTGGATTATCACCATCTGCATTGACAGCAGCAGCCCCTTATTTTACACTTATGCTATTTGTCAGGACTGGTACAGAGTCACAGTTCTGCCTGTGTTCTCCCAACCTGTTTGCGAATGGACTCACCTGTAAAATGGTGGTCTGGTTAAAAAATGAACAGGACTGGTTTACCTGACCGGTTTACTTGCCTACACAGACTAGGGAGGCGTGAAGACTCCCTGTCTACAGCATCTCAGGAATGCAGCCGCAGGGCGATGCTGTGGAGAAGCCTGGGGTAAGCATTTCTACCCATGCTCCAAATTCAGAATGGCCCATAATTTACATAACCTTCACCTTGAGTTTTGAAAAGAACCAATGCTTAAGGTCAAAGCAGCCAAAGAAAACGGCCTGTGTCAGAAGAAGGAATCCATTCTCAGGGCTAAGTGAAATGGACTGCAACAGAGCCAGGCAGTCCCCTGCAGGCCTGCACCCCTTAAATACATTTAATACATGTGAGCAATGACTTACTGACTTGCCTGTAGGTATGGAATTAAAAGCCAAGGAAGAAGAGGAAAAAGTAATCTAGATAAATGACTTTATTCCCTGAGGTGACATCCAGTCAGAGCATATCCTTAGTGCTGTGCAAGTTTTAACAGAATTGTGAACAGTGAACAGAGGGATACATGACTTATATGCTGCTAAACTACATGCCTCTTAGCTTATGCTCAGCCTCTCCTAGGAAGATCTAAGGACAGTTCATTCAGCTGCACTAAATCCATTTGATGTGAAAAGCGAGTGTGTGCAAGGAGGGGGGAGGACTCCAAAGGGCGCTGAAATGTCAGTCGCGGAGGATTAGGGCTACATGCTACACCCTCTCATTTTTAGCATGCATATACTGTCGAGCACAAGCTTGATGGCTGGCTTGCAGGCATAGATGATGGGTGCGGGGGAGGGTTAAGAGCTACATATTTCTACCCTCTGCAATTATTTTCTTTAAAGTGCTGAAAGTGGAAAATAAAAAGAAGAGCAGCTGAACAGTCTGACAGATTTATCTTCTTCAGGGGAAGAGCACATACACCTGCACAGGCACCTTCTTATTTAAAAAAATATATATATATCCTAAATGATTGCTATCTGCAATCTTAACATGCTGGGTGCAGAGAAGAAATTTCATGAAAAGTAAGTTAATCCAGCCACTCTAGTTGCCAGATGCTCTTCTCTGAAGTGTAGCTCTAAACAGCGGTTTTTAAAGAACCGTCCACAGACCAAGAACCTGAAAACTTCCTTGTTCAAAAAATTTCTTCTCATTGTAGTTCTTTCAATTAAACCTGTTCACAGGCTCCCACTACACAGCCAGATTAAAAGTCTGCAGAGAAGTGGGAACCTGCGGGACTGCTCTGTATACCCCCAGTCCTTCCTGGACCAGAAACATTCTTACTTGTAATGACATTTCTATCAGCATCAGCAGCTTCTTGATACCAATCCAGACAGGCCTCCCTTTGACATTCTGTGCAATAGCACTGCGCTCCTTGTCTTTGAAGTTACCCAGGAGCTGGAGGAAGAAGGGGAAAAAAAACGAAGTAAATTAACAGCAGGAGACTGTCCACAGGAACAATGCTACCTAACTCAGGAAACAGGGAATGATTAGCTGTAAGGCATTTCCTAGCTTCGACGGAAAATTTGTTGCAATATATCTAGACAAGGCAAAACACTTAGATTTTTTTATTCCATAACAGTTCTTTCATAACATCTCTAAACAAACAGCGATTATCTTATGACTCACTCTAGGTTTTCTCCAGATTAGAGTCTAGAAGGAAAACTGGCTCAAAACTGATGCAAGAGTGTCTGTGTCTTTCAGATTATATTATCATTGTGACAATTCTGCAAGTTTACACAAAAGATTTGCCTGTTAAATTTATTTTAACAGTCTTCAATATTCACTACAATTTCCACTATGATACAGAGTAAGAAGCCATTAAGACATGAATTTATAGAGAACCTGTAACCTCTTCAGCACCAAACACCTTCGTTTGATGTTGTTCCAATTCATGACAGCTTGGCATCCTCCAGGCACATTCAGTTTAAGTGTCTCAATTACATTCATTACCCATTTCCATGCCCTCATAATCTTTCAATCCACAAACTTTTTCCCTTAATTTATTGTATGAAAAAGTAATTCAGTGAAGCCTCAGAACTGTTAGGTTATGACATAACTTAACAGTTCCTTATCCATCAAGCTGTCCATACATCAAATCCATGTCTCTCCAGTTTAGACACAAGCATGTCATGTGGGATGGCATCCTTGTCTCGAAACTGGAGAGACATGGATTTGAGGGATGGACCGCCCAGTAGGTAAGGAACTGGCTGGATGGCTGC
>NW_010248381.1:0-9309 GCF_000690775.1 Eurypyga helias
AAATGTAGCTCATACTTCATAATTAAAACGTACTGGGGATTTTCTTTCATAACCTTTAGTTGTAATCACCTTCAGTAGTTATATCCCTTATGCTACATTTTTCTACGTGCATCAGAAAGAATTCACCGCCACTGCATTCTGTCTCCTCAATTTTTCCCCAAAGCTTTAATTTGTCAGATTATATTTGGATTCCTGATTTACATTGTTTTAAAAGATTATTATATTATTCATGTGAAAACCCCATTGCTTTCAGTAATATAGAACACGATTTCTGATTTTATACTTTTGGGATGCTTTGGAATAGTAATAAGAAAAAAAAATGTGATATGAATGTTAGTTCTAAGTTGTTTTCTCGAGCATTCATTACATTTGGGTTGTTCATGTAATCTTTTAGATTGCCTACCAGTAATCTATCATTTTATTACTTCTTAGGACAGGCAGCAGGGGCTGGAGGGTCACCAGCGATCACAGGCAAATGGTCACAGAAAACAGCTCTGTATCACGTACTGTGTGTCTGATACATTTAAATGCACAGGATTCACTGCAAGTATGCAGTGAAACCAGTGCATTCCAGATGCAGTGTTTCACTGTAGGTGTATTAGCCAAGCTAGGAGAATACAGACTGTGGGATGTGTTTGTTCACCGGCTCTTGATTTTGCTCATATTGTATTCATGCTCTGAGAAATATGTGTCTGAAGAGCCCACTGAAATTCTTCACAAGTTTGTGTGCAATAGTAATTAGTAGACTACTATGTGTAGTCAATTTTAATGCCATATTTATCTATCACACCTTGTAAGGTGTTGAGCTGGATAGTGAGTTACACTTAGAGAAATCAAGAGAAAATGGTAGGTGTTCAGCATTTTCAAAAATCATGCTACTCAGAAAAATATTTAAACAGAGGATTAAAACCTTGGGTGTGAGTGATTTATAAGTCACCTCTGTTAATGGGAGATGTATTGGGGGGTGCAGTATAATGTTACAACATGTTCAGATGAGATCTGGTGTGCAAATGCCACACCGCTAATCTGAGTCGCGGGTGAGGCCGCAGAGCATGCACAGATCAGGTTTTGTTAACAAAAGACAGAACAAATATTCAGCTCTGCAACAGAAAACTGAAAAAGTTTTGTTCACTTCTAGCAGAGATGGTATATCATCCCAGAGATGGGATTAAATTGCCAGCGCCCCGGGAACCCCGACAATGGTGGTGGCTGGGGCAGCCCCTGTGGGAGCCCCCTGCCCCACTGTCCTGCTCCTTCCCTGCTGGCCTGGACAACCCTCTTAGCTCCCCCAGCCCCAGGATGCCTCTGGCTCACACAGAGCCCTTACCCACCTAATGCAAAGGCCTCCAGCAAAATTATTGTTCGGGATTTTATGTATGGTGACAGAAAAAAAATAATGATGAAAGGTAGGAAAACCCCATAGAATTGTATGTCTCTATGAACAGAGTGTTTCTAAAACTGAACATTTTTGAAAGGGTTTTTTGTGTCTGACCCTCAAGAATTGATAAAATAATGTCTGTGGGTTGCTGTCATTTTGAAATGTGTTTTGTTCCTTGTAAAACATAAATTTTTTTGCTTTCAAAATGTCCTACCTTTTAACAAGTGATACTGACTGCAAGTGGTCAATTAGGATAAAAACTCATTCCCAGACAATTGATTAGCTTACCAGCTGGACTGTGAGTTGTTTGCTTACAAAGATGCAGTGGAATAATCTCAAAGTTTTGTTTGCAACTATGAATATTAGTGAAAAATGCATTTCAACCTTTGTCAAGGCACTGGAATCATGCTGTGTTTCCACAAAGTGATTGTGAAGGGTCTTTCAGTAGGTACATAAGGATATATTCATAAAACCTGTATTCAACTTATGTTACAGCATCTAGTTTTTTCTACTAGCTAGATTCTTCTGGTGAGGTGGTAGATAATGCCAGAGAGTAGTCCCAGGTCCACGGGATGAATTTGTTTTCTGTGTGCTTTGACTGGAGCGTGCCAGATCCATCTCCATGTTACACGATCCTGCTCAGGCTGTCCAGCCAGGGAAAGTAAATAGCACAGTTTCTTGACCAGCTGCAAGCCCTCTCACCTAATATCCTATAAACTGCTGAGTATTTTCAGTGGATGAAATTTCTCCTTTTGTATTGAGTCATTATAAAGCCCACGTGCCATTTGAGATTTACCTGCTTAAGATACTGCCATTTATACATGTAGTGGCTCTGTGACATGATAGTAAAGTTCATGTGGTGGGCTGACCCTGGGTGGAGGCCAGGAACCCACCAAAGCCACTCTATCACTCCCCTCCTCAGCTTGGCATCTTGGGGAGAATACAATGAAAAGCTCAATGATTGGTAAGGACAGTGAAAGATCACTCAGCAACTGTCATAATGGGCAAAACAGACTTGGCGTGGGGAAAAAAAAACCAAACACAAACTTATCACCAATCAAATCATAATAAAAGAGAACTAAAATAAAATCTTTAACCACATTCCCCCAACGCCTCCCTTCTTCCTGGGCTCAAATTCAGTCCTGATTTTTCTACGTTCTCCGTGCCAGCAGCGCAGGGGCATGGGGAATGAGGGTTGTGGTCAGTCCATCACACGTCTCTGTCACTCCTTCCTCCTCCTGGGGAGGATCTTCACACTCCATGCTCCATGCTCCAGCATGGGGTCCCTCCCATGGAGTGCAGTCCTTCAGGAACAGCCTTCTCCAGCTGAGCCCCAAACCTGGGGTCACAAGTCCTGTCAACAAACCTGCTCTGGCATGGACTACTCTACCCATTGGTCCACAGGTCCTGCTAGGATCCTGCTCCAGTGTGGGTTGCCCCCAGGGTCACAGCCTCCTTCGGACATCCCCTACTCCATTGTGGGGTCCTCCCTGGGCTGCAAGGGGGTCTCTGCTCTCCCATGACCCTCCATGGCTGCAAGTACACAGCCAGCCTCACCATAGTCTATACCATGGGCTGCCAGGGAATCTCTGCATTGGCATTTGGAGACACTCCCCCTCTTTCTCCACTGACCTTAGTGTCTGCAGAGTTCTTTCTCTCACATCTTGCTCTCTGTCTGCCTGCAAAAATCTCCTATTCTGTTTTTATTTTTCCTCTTCTTAAGTATGTTATCCTGGAGGCGTTATGACTGCTGCTGATGGGCTTGGCCTTGGTTTGTCTTGGGGCTGGCTGGCATTTTCTCTATCAGACACTGGGGAAGTTTCTGACATCTTTTTGCAGAAGTCACCCCTGTAGCCCTCCTGCTACCAAAACCTTGCCATGCAAACCCAATACAGTTCAATACCTATATAATCTCCTAAATCTGTAATAAACCTGTCCATAAAATTGTTTTGTCCAGTGGCTTCAGGCTTCCAAATCAAGAAGACATCAGGAAAATGTTGAGATAATTAACAGTAAATAGCTTGGCAAGATCTATTTCTAATGACCACTCCTGGTTTAATATACTGTAATCAGAGAAAGAGAGTGATAAGCATGAAAAAAGAACATTGTAGGTCCACTTATTTGGCAGTTTTAGCCAATATGAAAAACTGCCACAAGTAATCAAGCTACAAGATTTCAAGATAAATGGCAGAGTTTGTTATTATGAGGCATAACTGTAGGCACTGTTTCTGTCACTTGGGAGGTGAAACAAAGATCCTTGAATGCTTCCTATTCTGAAGTGGCTGTGTATTGTGTATGACATAGCTGTAGGATTAGGCAGCCTCACCTTGTTGTTTATAAAACAAAGCTGGACATCTATAATCAATTTATGTACAATTTTGGGAACTGCACTAAGAAAACATATGTGGGAAGTTTTCTTGAAAAGCCTATATTTAAGAGCCAGACAATTTGAGCAATTTCAGTTCAATGGCAAGATAAGATTTGAAGGTTCACAAAGGCTGCTCATGTCTTGGATGTGTGTACTCTTTGCTGGGTTAAAAACTGTCTGGGCACAGAGTGGTGGTGAATGGAGTCAAATCCGGTTGGCAGCAGGTCATAAGTGGTGTTCCCCAGGGCTCAGTATTGGGGCCAGTCTTGTTCAATAACTTCATGAATGACCTGGATGAGGTGATCAAGTGCACCCTCAGAAGTTTGCAGATGACACCATGCTGGGTGGGAGTGTTGATCTGCCTGAAGGTAGGAAGGCTCTACAGAGGGATCTGGAAAGACTGGATCGATGGGCCAAGACCAACTGTATGAGGTTCAACAAGGCCAAGTGCCAGCTTTTGCACCTGGGTCTAAACAACCCCCATGCAATGCTACAGGATTGGGGATGAATGTCTGGAAAGCTGCCTGGTGGAAAGGGACCTGGGGGTGCTGGTCAAGAGCCAGCTGAATATGAACCAGCAGTGTGCCCTGGTGACCATGAAGGCAAATGTTGGCCTGGCCTGCATCAGAAACAGTCTGGTCAGCAGGACTAGGATAGTGATTGTCACCTTGTATTGGGCACTGGTGAGGCCACACCTCAAATGTTGTGTTCAGTTTTGGGCCCCTCACTTGAAGAAAGGAGGTGCTGGAGCATGTCCAGAGAAGGGCAACGGAGCTGGGGAAGGGTCTGGAGCACAAGTCCTGTGAGGAGCAGCTGAGGGAACTGGGGTTGTTTAGCCTGGGGAAAAGGAGGCTCAGGGAAGACATTATTGCTCTCTACAGCTACCTGAAAGGAGGTTGCAGAGGGGTGAGTGTTGGTATCTTCTCCCAAGTGACAGGTGATAGGACAAGAAGAAATGGCCTCAAGTTCTGTTGGGGAAGTTTAGATTGGATATTAGGAAAAATTTTTTTCACTGAAAGGGTTGTCAGTCATTGGAACAGGCTGCCCAGGGAGGTGGTTGAGTCACTGTCCCTGGAGGTATTTAAGAGACGTATGGACAGTGTGTTGAAGGACATGGTTTAGTGGTGGTATTAGCAGTGTTAGATTAATAGTTGGACTTGATGATCTTAAAGGTCTTTTCCAACCTAAAAGATTCTATTATTCTATGAAAAATTAATAGAGTTGTGTGCTCTCTGTGTGACATGATTAAAGTAAGGGACACAGGAATGCTTTCCCACTCATAGGTCAGTAAAATGTTGGCCCTGCTAACACGTGGCTCCATACTCAGTTAAGACCCAGGTCTCATCATCTGCTTCCATGTGTTTGTTTCCACAGAAAGAATATTGGTAATGGGCTTTAAGGGAACTGTGTTGTGCTCTACTAGATCATTGACCAATGCATCCGTGTCCTGCACACCAGATGTTGAATTTAAATATAACCACAAGAACCTCAGAAACCTTTTCCTAGGCACCTCTCCTGTCTGGACCCAAGTTCCATCACTCTGAGCATGAAAGTACCACAGAAGTGACAGCCCCAGGAAAATTCCATTTCCCCAGTACCCTCTTTAGTAGAACCACTTACAGTAAAGAACTGCAATGATATCAGTGCCAGAATAGGACACCTTGACACTAACTGGTGCTATAATCACAATAGTAGTGAAAGTACATGCTGTCACTGAACCAAAAATGGTAGTACTCTCATGCCAGGTAATGCAGAAGGAGAGTTCATGAGAGTGTTAATGGGTCATGGTAAATCTAAGGCACAAAGTCAGAAAAACACAACTCTCTAAAACTTCAGGATGAGCAGCTGCCAGTCTCTCTAAGAGAATTTGTCCAAAAAATTCAGCAAAGATTTCCCTTTAAAATCAACTTAATTAATATACAAAAAATTTAGAAAGCGTTTCCCATTTGAAAGAGCCTTTGTTGTCCCTGTGTGATGGAAAAGGTCTGTGAGTAGCACTAAGACTGTGCAATCTCTGGTGCAAATGAAATGGCACACTGTTAAACATGACTATTAAACTATTTTCTTGGGAGTTGTTTTTGATTCATGTGGAATAGATTAAAAGTCTGTTTTAAATCCCACAAGATTTCCCATGGAGTATAATTATACATGAAACAGAATAAGAAATGCAGTCCAACAATTACTTTAATTAGATGGTGGTTACTGAAGCTGTCAGTGTGCCTAGTCCTACAAAGAACTAAGAAGGAAGAGTTAGGTAATGGAATTGTTGATAAATGTTTGCACTTCAGAGGAATTAATTATCTGTGTAAATAAATAATGGGCTAGAAAAACTGCAATCAGCTGATGGGATCTTGCCCTTCATCGTCACTGATGATAAAATACCTATCTTAAAGACCAATTTGCTGCCTTAATAAAACAGCCCTCAAGGGCCTGCTTTGGTCCCTCTGAGCAATACAGCTTTCTGCATTTTTATGGGGTCTGAGAGTAGAAGTAATAAGGCTTGGCTCTAGTAGCATTGCAAGGTTGGCACTAGTAGCACTAGAGATCTCCTTTTCTTCTGCTAACCATTTTGTCAAAGAAATGAGTTTGACTACTTCCAAATGCAGTACCAGGAGTGAAGATACTCATTCTTCTTGACCAGTCAACATTGGTTCTACTACAGACGCTGTGTGGTGCCTCTGCCAGTGCTCTGAATCATCTCCCAGAAGAGAAGGTCAGGTGAGAGGGACCAGTATTTGGTTCTGGACTTGAAGTCTTTATAATCTTACGTATGTGACTATGCCTGTTACAATGGTACACAGAGAAGCTGATAAAATAGGAGATCAGAGTTTTGTAGCTGGGGGCTTTCAAAAACACTAGATCTTCAGAACTGGGCATCTTGGGTGATTCTTGCCTCGAGGTCAAGTTTTAAACCCATTCTAGGTCACAAAGTATTGAAATTCTCATAGTTTATGTTACAGCTGGCCTTGTCATTTGTATGTGCTCCATTGATGCCTTTGCAACACTTTAATGGACAGTCCTGGTTGAGAAAAATGGCCAAAAAATTACTGAACCATGAAAGACTTAATCATTATTCCCATTTTCCTGAAGAGACTGTCCTTTCATCACCAGAAATGAAACACACTGTGAAGGCAGAGGACAGGAGCAGTACTGCTGTCTCTGCACGTATAGATCTGCACATAAATTGTATTGTGGTGTTCTTTCTCCCTTGCATAATGTAAGATCTAGCAATGGAGACAGGACTGTAACTATGCTTTTGATGGGGAGAAGCTATGATTTTCAGCTCTGGGAAAGGGAGACATTGCTATTTGAGTGTGCTTACTTTCCAGGTTGTTAGATGGTATCAGCTTGCCACATTCCAAAAAACACCCCAACGCAATGATAAGCTTCACTCTTGCATGTTGATGATCCACCTGTTTTCACTACTCTGTTCAGTTAAAGCACAATAAATAGTGTACTGAAATCTTCAGGGAGTTGTCAGGAGATGCTACTTGGGCATGACAACATTTCAGTGGCTTTTAGCTGTGAAATCAAAGTTATTAGTGTTGAGTTTGTACAAAAATAGAGCAGGGAACAGTACCATAAAAGAAAGGGTTCCTTGGAGAATATATCTGATTCTCAGTTGTAAGTCTTTTAGACAGTTAAGTAGTTGAGGATGTGTTCTTGACACAGACGATAAAGCAATTCCCAGTCCTGTGAACAAATACCCAAGATAGGGATTCAGTTCCATAGACTGCAGAATCTTGCTATTTGCCTCTCAACTGATTTAATTATGGTTCACAGTTTCAATGAATGTAAAGAGAAATACTGGAATAAAATTTAAAAAAACCCTCATCTCTTGCTTAATTGCATATTAAATCTTCATAGACAAGAAAATCTGAACCTCTTTAGAGAGGCTTTAAGACATGTAAAAGTGTATGGTTAAAGAGAAAGAAATGTACTGGCCCCTTGAGCAAATGAAGAACAAGTAAGTATCTCTCACAAATTTCTTTTCCACCTATCTGTTCCTTCCTCCCACTCCATCCTGAGCAGGGAATTGATTCAGGCAATAAATACATACATACAATTTGCATTTTTTTTCCTAAGAGTTTCAGTTTGCAGCATTAACAGTGTTCTTTTCCATGGTAACATAATGAGAATCTCAGAAGTGAGATTTTAAAATGGTGTTTAGGCCTCTGATTTAGATTACAGACTTTTAAAGTTACTCTGATGCCTAAGTGAAATCAAATGTGATAATAAAGCTTTACAGATACTCGTTTGTGTCTGTTGGGCAGAAGTTATACACTGCACTGAGGAGGTATTCTCAAAGTCTATTCTGTTAGAAAGCAGACGACTGGGAAGGGTCCTGCAGATCTGTGGGTCGTTCTCTGAGCACTTGGCCAGAATGTCATCTGCTAATGCCTGTTTTTGCCATAAACCCTACATCCACTTCTATGTAGTTGTTTCTCAACATATTTTCTCTGCTTCTATAAACTTTCTGCAACCTGTCTTGGATGCAAAATATTTGCCAGATTAAGATGGGAGGTAATTATCTTCATATTCTGGTACATTGTCATAGTTGGTCATTTGAGATTGAGGCATGAAATCTAATATCTCTTCCCAAATCCCCACTGCAGCCACTTAAACAATTTTAACTTGACAATGTCACCATATGTTTAATCACCTGAGAAAACGTGACTGAAGAATTCACTGTGAAGCCTCTCCAGTTTTATATATGGAGTCCTCACACATAATATATGTTAGTCAGAGTGAGGAACAGGAGAAGAGACAAGGAAAGAAAGGGTGAAAAGAACAACCTTCTGTTGATGACAGAGATGCCAGCATCTCCCATGATGGGGCACTGGAGACAGCAGTTGTTTGACCCTGATCACCATACTTTTACATCTCATTCGCCCCATAAAAGAGTTGTTGGTACTCTCATATCAAAAGGTAATTTCTGATGCTGTGGCACTTTGCTTAGAAGAAGTTGCTGCACTTTCTCAAAGTCAGGATGTCCTCATGTGCCACAGGCATGGCTTTAAGGAAGGCAGGGAACACAACGGGTGTTAGGCAAGTTAAAAATATGCATTTATAAATACTGGGCTAAGCAAAGAAAGAAATAAGATGATCTCTGTTTGTGCAAAAATCTTTTGTCTTGTACTGTTGAAGTGTTAGAAGGTGATCTTGAAAGTGTGTGGTGAGATGGGCAGGAATTGGTGAATGGATAGGATGAATTGTCCAAATAAGTGAATTGGTAGGGTAGAACAGGCTCCATTTCCAGTCAGATGTCCTAGTAAATCCTTTACTGTTTGTTCACTCCAATGCTTGGTACCAACCCAGGACTTTTTAACTCCACTCCCCTGCAGGGAATTTCCTGCTGCAAAAAGTGAGTCTCAGTGAATAGCAATGAGTCTGAGTAGTTAATACTCTTGTTCTCTGCAATACAGGTGGGATTTTTCTGACCATAGGATGGAGTTTGAGGGAAGGCAAAGGTCACTGCAATTACTTGGAAGCCATGTGTTGCCTGCAGATATTTTATTTCTTCTGAAGATCTTTACTTTTTTAATATATATATATATATATT
>NW_010248382.1:0-46473 GCF_000690775.1 Eurypyga helias
CCCCCGGCCCCTGCCACCACGCCAACCCCCACCACTTATCTAAGGTACGGCCGGTTTCCTCCTACCCCGCCTGGCGTGTGGCAACCTACTGCTGTTTAACGAAGCGGTTGCATAAGAGGATCTTAAGAAAGGATCAAATAATTAACAGCAAATAACCGCCACTGCATGTTTTGACAATCTGAACCTGGAAAAATAACCAGCAGGAGAGAATCTGTTGCCTGAAACAGTGCAGGGCTGATTTAAATCCCATGTCACTTTCCCCAGCTGAAGACTTGGCCTTAATTAGTCCAGACCAAACCAGCTCCAAATCATTTGCCTATTTTAGGAGCTGTTCTCTAATCTCCAGAGATGGGCTTTCATCTAATGATGCATTATCTTTCACAAGCCCAAGGGAAAACACTGTTCCTTGTTGTTGTGACCTCTTGCACATTTTCTGGGTCCTGGCCCAGAGCAGCCTGGCATGGCCCCATGCCATTCCCCACCAGAAGCCCAAAGCGATGCTCGGCAGATCCACCATGAATGTATGGCACTAAGCAGGCCCAAGCATGACTTGGTCAGGTATGACTCTGTGCCAAGTAACACGTACAGAAACTTGCCCAGAGGTGGGATAAATGGCAGAAGGCATCCAGGGGGTCTTCTGCCTCTGAAGTAGCCGCGGATGTGAGCTGCCCCTGCACCTGCTGGGAGCATGTATGAGCACAGATGTTTTGCAGGGAAGCTGGCTGTGCACCATGGTGGGGTCAGCAAGGGAATGTTCCCTTTGGTGTCCTCAGTCTGGTGACAGAACTGAGGACAGTTAGTCATAGGGCCATCAGAAACTGAAGTTATGTTGGAAATAAGAAGAAACCGCACACAGAGATTCATAAAGATTTGTCCACTACCATATTATACCAACTTCCATCTACAAAGCAAAAAAAATTCTCCTTGGATAAAGCTGTCCAGCTTCTTGAACAAGGAGCTTTAGCTCACACAGTTTTTGATATCATTGCCTACTCGCAGCGTTAAGGAGAGATGTTCTTTTCTACTGATGAGGTCCAGTTCTTTGGATGGGCTGGTCATTGGGGTCTATTGGTAGCAACCCAAAAAGGCTCTACCTGGGAATGCAGTGCATGTCTGGGAGCTCTCTTCAGCATTTTGGGAAGGGTAGGGAGTATTCCATAGGAAACTTAACACAGGGTACTGCTCTTGCCTCAATGCAAGGGGGGTGCTGTGTGCTGAGGCCTGGCTAGTGGCTCTGGGCAGAACGAGCACTCCTTCCTGGGTATCCTAAGGTAGTGCTCAGACATATAAAGAAAATATTCTGTTACTATTCATCATCCATAATAAAATGTCATTAAGTCAGAACCTGCTATTAACTCTTCAGTGTCTCTACTCATTCTTCCAGCATGAGTTACATACATGCTAATGCAAAATGCATTATGCTTTTATGGTAAAATCTCAATGACTGCACCAAGAGGTTAATTAAACTGGAGAGAAGAAAATAAAGAGGCTTTTAGGATGAATTATTCAGGAGATCATTAAAAATCAGGCACACATGAGAAGCATGATACTTAGAAATCCTAAATGTAAACACACATTCCTGGCTTAATGTAAGATTAAGAAAATAAATAGAAGTTATCTATGCATTGCTACTATCGATTGTTAAACAGCAGAGTTAGCCTGCATGACTTTAAGAACTGGTTTTAATTGTGGAAAACATTGTAATGCAGAGGACTAAGGGGGGGTGAGGTGGATGCTCTAAGGGGAGCAGTATCAAATCCCAGAAAGCTCCTTCATTCTGTGCTGACCATTTGGGTGTCCTTTCCTCACAGACTTCTCCACTTCAGGTAACGCAGGTTGGGGTACAGTGAATGCAGTCTGGACCCTAGCTCTAATGACACCGAGTCACCGAGTGCCATGATTTCTGGGGCACTGCCTGGCAAAGCGGTCGTGGAGTGTAAGCAGTCACTGCCAGCCTTTGCCCACCCCTGATCCCTTGGTTGGGCTGACTCAGATGTTTGCGCAGCCCAAAGCCAAGGCTGCTCCGCAGTCGAGGGTGGGGGCGGGGGTGGAAAAAGTCTGGAAGCTCAGCTTTTCAAGGAGAAGCAAAGAAAGCAGCGGCAGCCTCCCCACTGCCTGGGCCCCAGCCCTGGGCATAGCGTCACGTGTCTGTAACAACGGAGCCGTTTTTCTTCCCGCTCATCTCCCTGCTCCCAGAGCTGGTTATGACCAAAGTTGGCCAGCTTGGCTCTACACCAGCCCCAAAGTGTCTGAGTCACCTCCTGAGCTGTCGGATGTATGAGAAGTCTCAAACACAGATGCATTTTCTCTGAGAAGACTTTGCTTGACGGATGCTGGGGAGATCAGCAGATTCACCAAGACTGGCCTTTGTGGTATTTTCTGAACACTGAACGCTTTATTTGCCTCCTCTTGTGAAGCTATGGTGCTGCCACTGGGATTTTCAGCTGTACAACTGCCATTTTACACTTTGAAGAAACAACAAATGCCTGAATTAATGTGAACTTTCTAGGCCTGAGTCTCAGAGTTAGCAAGCCTCCACTGGGGCAATGAAAAGTGAGGTTATAGTATGTATAAATTATACTGATGCCCCATTTGGGGTCCCTTTACACAGTCAGAAAGATATCAAAAGGTACATGAACATTAGGCCTCCCATCTAGGTTATGTCTCTTTGAGTCAGGCAGGAGATGGAAAGTATTTGCAGTGATAAAACATGGTGCTTATCTCTGGCTCTGAGAGACCCTTTGTCTTGAGCTGTCTTGAGGTGCAGCCTGCAGATCATTTTTAAAGTTGTAATAGAGAGGGAACAGGGATAATGCTATATCACTGGCCCGGTCTGGAGCCATGCTCAGCAACCCTTCTCTCTCTATATTTAACAGGAGGATTTGACAATACATACTCTTGCATGCAATTTGTTTTCATCACTAGCCAGCTGAAAACAATTATTTCTTTACCTCAATAGCAATTCTCTTTTATTTCCATCAAGAAATGGCTATTGTGGAGATGAAAAGATCCTACTTTCTCCAAATCAGCTCAGATATTTGAACATAAATACTGCAAAAAAAGTTTACTTAAATTCTTCTGAACAGACTGAATTTCAGGTTGAAGAGCAATTAGGGAACATGGCTTGGGAATCCCAAGGATGATCTGAACTCTTGTTTCAACATGGCAGTTTGAAATGACAAATGCTTTGCAAGTTCAGGCATCTATGTCAAGTCTCTGCCATCCGGGAGGCATTCATGTAAGGTCAGCTGCTGTCATGAGATGTTTGTCATGATCCTCCCTCTTAAATGGATTCATGTGGTCATTTCCTCAGCCTGGATTTGGTCTGGATAAAGAGCCAGAGAGATAAGTTTCTAGGCGAAGCCTGAACTTCATGTCTCCGATGTGAGGTTTTAGGGTTTAGCCTTCTCTGATTTATTTTGTTTCACAAAATCTATACTCCACAAAAGAATAATTACCTACTACTAGAGAAAATCCTGCTTCTTCATCAAGCCACAGACACAACCTTTGGCTTTTGAAGAGTGTCTCTTTCTGATCACCTTTTCTGGTTTCATCTGTAATTTGCAAGATGAGTCTTGTGCTGGGAAGCCAGCTGATGCATAGTCTCTGCTACGATGGCTGGCACGACCATCTGGGAGGCAAACCACCAAGTGCCAAATAATCTCCTTGGAAGGCTCTAGCTGCTGCTCCATGACCGACTGTCTTGTGCAGGGTCCAGCCACCATGCAAGCTACCCAGGCAGCCTGAGCATCACCGAGGGATGTGCATGGGTATGGAGGCTGTTATTGAGGGTTTATGGGAGGCATTTGGGTGGCCACAGCCAGGGCTCCTCCCCAGTGAGCTGGGCAAAGGGGGACAAAGCACTGCCAGGCACCTTCCAGGTCCACAAGTGAAAGTGGTGGATAGTAGGGAAGGTGGTTTCAGCTCTGGGTGAGCTCCCCTAAAGCTGCCACCCTTCCCACAGCCCTTGCTTTGCACTAACAAAGCAGTTGTTTCACCCCAAGATCAACTTGCACCTCAGAGTTATTTCCAAAAAAGAGCCTGGCTCCTCTTCCAGTTTCCTTGCATCCTGCCCAGCCTGACATGCCCCACTCCTCCATCTGCTCTTGCTGCACTTACCCTGCCTACCACCTCACCCCACAGCTTCCTAAACACATCCCACTTTTACACGGCTCCCCCACCAAACTCTCTGGTAGGTGTGAACTGCTGATTTTCACGCACCACCCTGGTCCTAGAAAGCATTTCCTCCAGGCCATGAACAGCCAGGAGATTCACACAGGCAATTTTAGGAGCATTATTAGATCTCTGTCATCTCGGTTATCTCTGCTTTTTATGCATCTTAATCCAGAAATCTTTGCCTAGGGTGGCAGACACCTTTAGTCTATGCAACGCTTCTGCCTTAATCCATGTGACTGTGGTCTCAAGACTCCCTGGTATAGCAAGGGAAGGGCACAAAGCACTCTGTTAAAATATGCCCTAAGATGTATTTTTTTTGAAGGGCACAGTCATCTACATTCTCTGCTATTGTGGCTTTAAATGCAGATGTCTCACGAATGTGCAGAATTTTTTCACTCTGCCTCCGAAAGGAAAAAGGCAAGTGACACGACATGTGCTGTGTGCCAAGGTTTGTTTTACAGGAGAGGATAGAGACATGTGCCAGGACAAGGTGTCACCATTTAACTAACTTTCCTGAATATTCAGATGAAGCTGGTGGCACATCAGCTCCCTGCTCGCTCTTGGCATCAAGCTGTCCTGCTCGGTAGCTCCCGTCTTCTGCTCGTTGGCTGCCGAGTTGTCTAAGCTCATTTGTCCCCTCAAGACGGTGTGAGCCACACTCGCGCTGTTTTTTCTGTCGGGACATAAAATGAGACATTAAAAGAGTTCAAAAATCTTTTAGTTACTCTTTTTCACTGGTGTCTACTGTTAGCATGGTGCAGTAGTTAAACTAAATCTGTTCTGCCTCCTTACACCACCAACTGTCATAATGGCTGTGGGAATGATGGAGTGTGATGGAGGAAGGGTTGAAATCCCGTCCGTGAAAGTGAGTTTTGTTTGTTCTGCTTGTGGGAAGACAATCAGTCCAGTTTGCAGGCAAAGGGAGGTGGACTTCTCCCCCTCTTCCAAAGTCCGGGTTTCCAACAGCGGTGACCTAGTCAGTCAGTGCAGAGCAGTGGGTGCTGGATGCACTTGAACGTGTTAGCACGCAGCGTTGCTGGCTGTAAGCTGTTCCCATGTGCCGTGTGCCGGCCACAGTTGCACAAACGAAGAAGCAGAAAGCTGACGTGGTTCCATCAGGGAGAGGTGTCTGCAATCACCGAGGGGCTGAGGATGCACCTTCCCCTGAAATGGCTCTTCCAGAGTGACTGTTCATGGCACTGCAGCCAAAGGCTTTGCTGGAGCCAGGCTGCCATGCCACCACAGCCGGTCTCCGCAGTCGTGCTGGCTGGACTCTTCTCTGTGATGGTATGAAATAGCAGCAAGTGCTGGGGTCTGCACAAGGCAGGCTGCTCCACGTGGGATTTGAAAGAACCATCACAGTGCCAATAAACAATACGGGTTTCTCTGGGAATCCCTTTTAATCTGGGATAGCAGCTCCATTTCTGGTATGTGATGGGTTATAGAAAGGAATGGTAGAAAAAAAATGCTGAAAGCTCATCCAGTCTGTTCTTCTACCCCCACACAGGATCCACAGTTCCTAATCCATTTCTGGGAGGCGTTTGCTAGCCTGTCCTTAAAAACCTCCAGGATGGCATTTCCACAGCCTCCCACATTAGTACTGCAGTATTTGGCTGGATGGGTAGAACGTAAGGAATAAAATTTAACCTCAACTTCCTTTGCTGATATTTTTTGCCCTAATCACAATGCATTTTTTATTATGGTACCTTTTGCAATGCTCTTTTATTTGGCGTTTGTTTGCCATTTAACTAAGCTAAGCAAAAAGCCCTCTGTGAAGAAATACAGTTAAGAACGAGCGAGCACACGCAGGAGGACAGTCCGCTCAATCTGGGGTGGTGGGCTCGCTGTATTTCCAACTGGCTCTGAATGAGGTTCCTGCCATTCCCACATTAGCTCACCTGCTTTGGGTTTGCTATTCAGACTGGTGATCAGTCTGAGGCTGCTTTTGGGAATAAAAAGGGTATGTGACCGCTGAACCCCTTCTGTGCAGCAGCACTCCTTGCTCAGGTGCCGGGTTAGTGATGTGTGGGGAGCGCAGGGGAAGGGGAAGCTCTTGTCACGGGCTATGGTGTCTGCTCCTACTGAAGGGAGACAGTTGTAGAGGGGGCATTAATCCGAGAAGCCTTGTGGCTGCAGAAATACTCCAAAGAAACCTGTAACTGAGGCTCACCTCTCCCCAAACTATGACCAATGTGAAATCTGGAACAGCTTTGAAAGAAATTTCACTTACCTTGGTATAATCCAGCTCTTAGAATACCATATATAGTTCATGGTGTTAATTAGATGCTTCTAAATTCCAAATACATGGTTTCTCCACAGCGCTCTGTGACCTTGTAGGAGGGACATGAAGGTCTAATACCATTGGATATTCTTAACAATAACGAAAGGGATATCCAGTGTACTGTAGAATAGAAGAAAGAAGTTTCACCTTCTCTTTTCCAGCATTTATAACTAAATCAGAAATATCTGAGCAATGGAAAGCAACTTGCTAGGCAAGGTGTAGCATCTATAGAGAAATAGTACACAATCCTATTTGCAGAGTCAGCATCACAACGCACAAAGAAGCCTCCTCAAAGGTATATTGTTGTAATTCTGGCATTTCTGATCCTTGCCATGCATAAGTTTGCCATCATAATAATGTCATTTAAACTTGGGGGGGGAGGTATGCATGGAAGTAAGCCATCGTTTCAAAGCATGAAGGCAATGAAGGCAGCAAGCTTTTTTGAGGGACATCGTCTCTTTTCGTAAGAAGGGCAACCATTTCCTCTCTTATTCCAGCCTCTCCAAATTCTTTTGGAGGAGCTGGACTTCCACACCAGAAAATAACATCCCCAAACTGGCTGAAATTCAAGTCTTTTAAGCTACTGAAAATGGATATTAAAAATACAATTCTTGTACAGAATCTTTCACTCTTTTACAGAGCTTTCCCTGGTGAAAGCTCATGCTATGGGCTGTAACTAATTTAGAGAATAAAATCAATTCTTGGGACTTAGGAAGAGGGGAAACAATCACCATGAAACATAAGTATCATATTGATTGCTAATTATTGCAGGTAGTCAGTGCTGGAGGGACTGGGAAACTCAGAGATCGACTAATAAGTGAGTTCATTAATAAAAGCTGTGAAATCATAAGAATGGTTTTGAAGCAGGAAATTAAGAAGACAACATCTTTATCTTTTTTATCAGTCCAGAAATGTTTTAATGGTCCCACAACACCTTTCCAAGTCCCCTTTTTTCCAGGAAATGCAGCTCCAAGAAAAAAAAAAAAAAGTTAGAAAATCTCCATGTATTAGGAGATTAAGAATAAAATTAAAAATTTTTACATTACTTATGATGTTGGATGTCTGCACTGTAGAATGCTGGAGTAAATTGATTTTTAATAACCAGTTACTGATTGCCTCCCATGCCTTACATACCCATGTGGTAGGAACATTAAAACAGCAATATCCTGCTACATTTCAACCTTACCCTCCGCCGAAGCACAGCTTGCAGTCGTAGCTTTTCGAGAAGTGCTGCACAAAATTAAGCCTCTGGGCTGTTTGTTGTACACAAACCCCCAAAGTAGCTGATATAATAGCTCTTAGTCATCCTGGGAGAGGGAGCTGAAAGAGATACAGAACCTTAATAAATATTTCAGTGCATGTTTTAATTAGTACACAACTTTGCAAATAACACATGAAATATTTTTTAAAATCTTTGAAATAGGAGCCTTTGGGTAGTAAGATTTGCTGTTTTCTTCATGACAAACGCCTCCTTCTCCTCCCCTTTGCTGGGATCACAGATGGTAAATATAAGATCTTAATACAATATTTACATTCTTTAGCACAGAAATACAGACTTTTCCAGGCACTGAGGTTCTCAGCTTCCTGTCTCAGACAATACCACCATCCAAGGATCCTGCTCATGTACCTCACGTGAGGACCTTTCTTCTTACAGGAGCTGCACAGCAGGATCCTCCAGTGGAGGTATTGTCAGAGACTGGAGAGGGCTGAATTGAGCTGTAAGGCTCAGGTGCTTGCTGTTGGGATTTTGCTAGGGCAATTTAAGTCCTATGGGGCTTTTTGAATTCTTGAAAAGAGGAAAGGAAGTGGAGAGATGCTGTCTTGGCCTGTGATGGAACACGCTTGGGTTCATGTGTGCCACAAGACAGCGTGAGGGTCTATGCCTGAAAGCGTGAGGCAGACACACAGAAAATCCCCCTCTCAAGCCCCTCTGCTGTTTGTGAGTCAGAAATCTGCTACAGAGCCCCGCAGCAGTGGTAAGCCCTGTCCTGCATATTTCCACAGGCTTTTTTCGACGCACTGATGCTATTAGCTAAAAGAGCAGAAGACTCTTGCGTTAACAGGGTGGTACAAGGGCTCTGCTCTACTTGGGTCTGGGCCAGTAATAGGGATGGTGAGTAAGCTGTGTGCTCCAGGAGAGCTACTGAGCATCTTCAAGTCCTGCTTGTCCTCTTTGGAGCATGCCTTACATTTGGCTATATTTATAAATCCCTGTTTTAAAAATAGCTGGTTTCCTTCCTGACTGGGATACATCAATGGCATTCATTGGCTGTCCTGCATGTTTTACATTTGGTTTCTCTAGTCACGTTTAGATCAAGTGAATGTGTACATATAGGGTGACAGGGCGATCACTTCCAGGGAGAGCGTGCTTGTGTTTCTGGGAACCCATTTGTTCATGTGTCAGTACATTCACTAGTGTGTGAGTAATACTTATTCTCATTAATAAAAGATTCCTCACAAATATCTGTACAAACAAACAATTGTATGAAAGCAGGTCAAAAGGATACAAACGTGGCTGATTGAATTGTGACTCCTTGGGAAAACAATTTTCTACCAATCAGCCAACTCCATCCATTCAAATACTTCAAGAAGCGAACATGACAGCGCTACACGACTGATCCTCCTGCTGCATGTGCCAACATCAGCACCCTCTGCCCACTGTTCTTCAGCCCTGATTTAGCAGTATCCAAGCAGCACACAATGAGCAACCACCGGTATGGTCCTACAGCAGGAGTCAGCACCAACTGACTTCTGCCCAGAACCCTTCAGTCTCGGATGCTTCCTGATCACAGGAGGGTGCAGCCACCGTGCCACTTATAGTGTGGTCCTCAGCTTTACAGGGCTGGCTTGAAACAGGGGCTTCTCTCTGGTATGCCAGGCACCATGTCCTATAACTCCATTAAGCTGCTCAGACTCACCAAAGAGTTGAAGCTTTGGTGCCCCTGTGCAGAGTTGGAGTCATCCAGCATCGTACCATCACCACTGTCCTTGGAGCCAATGGAAACTCCTATAGCGAGCTCCTGACTGTCCTGTTAGGAAGTGCTGTGGTTTCTCATGACTTGCTCAGCCCATGTGTGTATAAATTTATTCTAAATTCCCATACACTGCTTTGAGTCAGGAGTGATTATTAAAACCGTTCATCTTGATTATTCTGCGCTGTGGCTACTCTGTGCTCTTCTACCCCCAAATAAAGCGTGCATAGTATGCTCCTGTTTTTACCCAGCTCTTACTTGTTGTATTACTTCTGGGAGAGGAAGATAGTCATGAAGGAGGATGAACAGAACCATAGCATCGAGGACCACAGTGGGATGTCACTTCAATTTTTATTAACTTGTAGAGAAACACAAGCTTGGTACCCCAACCCGGAGAGCTTGTAGCCAATTCAAGTTCATCCCAGGCACAAATTATGCCTAAAATTTGACAGGAGGGGAAACAGGCTTAGGTGTTCCTTAAGCTTGTATATGTACCTTTGACACTTTTTAAAAGCAAAATTATCATTGTAGAATAAATATGCCTACCAATTTCAGATCTGGGAATAGGCAGTCTCTACCCTTGGTAGAGCAGTGCAGATTTGTACCATTCCAACCTGAGATTTCTCATTAAAAATCTGACATATACCAAGAAATATAGAGATGCACAATGGATATTTACTTGTTTGTAGCATTTTAGGAGCAAAAGGGAATTTCGATGGATTCGGTACAATTGGAATTAAAAAGCCTGCTGAAGCCTCACAGGCCTTTCAGATTGATAGCTAATTCCTGTGAAAGGGCTATGAAATGAAATGATAGTTTCAGGGCTAGTTCTGTTTGCTTACTTAACCCAAAAGCCTTGTTAATGCCTATTAAAATGAAATCCAGTGAACAACAGGCTCTCGTGTTTATGGGCTGTCAAGTTAATTTCCATATAGCTGCACTGTCTTCCTTGTCATTGTTGGCCAAGGGTTAATTCACCGCAGGAAAAACTGCGACAAAATACATCACTTTAATCCCTTTCTTCTGTAAAGATGAAGCCGTAGAAAAGGAAAAGTAACAACTGGGAAAATGTTAAGATCCGGAATTTTTTATGTAAACTTGTCAGCCGTTCCTGTCTGCAGTAATAAACACTCGACAATAAACAGTAAGAACTTTTCTTAAACCTCTATAAGTAACAACTTTGAGAGGGGAAAAAAATTTGTTCAAAGGCTTTTTCTGAACGCATTTGCATTTCCAGGCTTTGTTGTGTTATCTACGCAAAATGAAGCAGTTGCTCTTTTGCCACTTAACCCTTCACAGGACACTCCTCAGCGCCGAAACAGAGTCCCAAGGCTGAGCTTGGCAAAAGTTGTCGGAAATTGTGATATCCTGACTAGTAAAATCCTGGCTTTTGGGAAGCCTTCTGCCAAAATCATCCCAGACTTTTTGAGTCTGCATTTCATCCTCCATTCTTTTCTTTCACCCCTGTAGTCTTTTACACCAGCACTCCTGTGCTTTGTGCTGAAGTGAGGCTCTCGATAAACCAGTATTTCCAAAAATGCTGTCATTCCTTATACCCTCCGTAATCCCAGCATTGCACATTCCAGCTGTCCTCCTCCATACTGAATTGTGTCATACTTCGTATAGCCTCAAGCCCCTGAGCGGTTCCTGTTTTCTGAGTCCATGTCCTACTAAATAAAAGGCAAAGGACCTCTACATCAACATTTGCTTTTTCTATTATTAACCAAGACTGGCTGCTAATGCTTGGGCACCAGATAAACCAAATGAATGAATGAAGCGCTCAGAGGCCCAGATGTTTTCAGAATAAGATGGGGTGTTTGGTTCACACAATTGTTCTGCCTTTTTTTTGTGTGTGTTTTCCTGCATGGTTCTTTCCTGTGGAGTGTAGGATATATTAACTTGCAGCCGCAGAGTACTTGAAACGCATCTACTGGATCAGCCTAGTACATCAGTGAAAGATGGCTAACAGTCTTCCTTTTCCTGTGCAGCTGTTGTTTGCAGAAAGGGATAATTTTTAAGTTGATTTATTTACCTTAGACATTTTTTTTCCCTTCTCTTAATCAGTGAACATCAGCATGCTAATTGTTACTAGTAGCTTTGAAACAATGAATAAACCTCATTGATACAATTAGGATTTTAATAGAAAAACATCCTTGACTTGCAGGTGGAAAGCTAAGAACCTTTGTCCTCAGGAATGTTGATATCACAGGGTTCCTAGTTTAAAAAAAAAAGGAACAAAGGTCCATATATTCAGTTAGAAAAAAAAAAACAGCAAGTCTTCAATTTGGTCTTTTAATGTAAGGGCCAAAATATATATATGGTTTTCATGGCTGCAGTAAATCCCTACCTGCTGTAAATTGTTGCTCATGCTCTCTTTAGACTGTCCACCGTGCTAGAATGGTGTGAACTCCACTGCCAAGGTCCTTTGGTTGCAGAAAGCGGACTTGGGAATCCCTCCGTCTCTTCAGCGAGGGCCCAGAAACCCTCAGGGTAGGTACCACTGCTGCTCCGGTCCCGAGAGCCAGCTGCTGCCAAGACACCACTGTCATTTCACACCAGACAACACTTATTTTTGCCTTCATGGGTCAGGAAAACTTAACCTTGTTATTGTATATAAAACACCTCCCTGAAGTGCTGCCTCCGTCCACAGCACAAAGCGTGGGCGCACTTCGGGAGACGGTCAGGCACATCCTGACTACACTATCCCTATTTTTCCATTTACTGATGCTTCCTACAAAGCTCCTCTTTCCCATTCACTGTTGGTTTTTTTTTTTTCTCTTTCTGTCTTACTGACGGAGGCTGCCTCTCTGTGGCAAGAGCATGTATGCAAGGAGGCTCCGCAAAATCTCCCTGTCTGCAGCCTCTGAAACGGGCAAGGGCTTTAGCATGCTCCTGGGACAGCTTTTTATGTGGGAACAAAACATTGGAAAGCACCTAAGGAACTCCCCATTGTGCTTTGAGGAGCTGAGGGCTGGTCCATCATCTGGTTATTAACCAAAGAGAACCGCCCCGCGTCGTGTTTGCATCAAAGACGTGGTATACATGGGCTTCACAAGTATGAAGAAGGACTGAGACAGACGTGGCAAACAGAAGAGACCGAGCTGGGAGTCAAGAGTTCAGGCTCTGCAGTGACTTTGGGTGAGCTACAGTCTGTCTGCAGGGTGCAGAGAGCCGCAGGAGCACTGCATGGCCAACAGCCAAGCCTCCTCCAGAATCGAGGCAGCAGAGAATCCCCAACAGGGAAAATGTTACCCTGAGCCTGCTTCAAGATGGGAAGTATATGATCCAGTGTATAGACTGCTGACCTGCAGAGTAGAAAATGCAAAGTCTGGACCTGCCCTCCCTTTTTGTGTCGGGGAAAAGTGAGGTGCCTTAGAAGTACACCCCAACCCCAACCGCATGCAGAACGGAGAGCAAAGTTTGGGAAATTAACTTTCTTTCTAGCAAATAAAGTCCCACCAAGCTTTGCTTCAGTCTTTCTTTGGCTGTAGCCATGAACTTCTCTGGGGCTATAAAACTGATAAAAAGATTTTTTGGCAGCCTGAGATCACAAAAGAGCATTGATGCTCTGGGGAGGGACGAGGCCTCCTTTCTCCACCCACTGCAGCACATTTCACAGTGTCTAGACCAACGAAGGTCAACATTTTGCTGTTACAATAGATACCCTCCCCACCAAAACTTTTTTTTTTTTGGCTTTTAACATACATCTGCCCATAAAGGGATGAGTTTGGCTGTAAACAGATTGGAATCAACTTTCCACTGAAGTGTCTTGCGTGGGAAAGTGCCCAGACATCAAGATGGAAGAACTTCTCAGGAAATGCATCCGTTTTGACATCTCACTGTGTCAGTGCCACACCACTTCTTGCCCATTGGCCTCAGGGGCTTCTGGGGACAGCAGGCTGCCACCCCCCAGGGCAGGCGATGGTCACTGTCTCTAGCACGCTAACTTCACTTATCAAGCTACAGGGGCTGATAATTATCCAGGGGTGTGGGAGAGAAGGCCTAGTCAAACAAAATGTATCACAACTCTGCGTTTTACTGCTTTTGATTGATTATTGTTGGCACGATACTGCAAACCAAAGTGTTATCTTCTCCCATGAGGCAGTTTTTATGATTTCACAAGGAAAAAAAATTGAGGAAAGCAGTTAACTGTAATAAAGTATGGCTGTGGCTCCGCAGCCTATGAAAGGCAGGGCTGTCTGTGGCACAGCAGGCGTGAGGACTTGGCAGGAGCCACCGGGACCCTTTATCTGTTTTCCCCTCTCGGAAGAAGGAAAGCTGCTGTTTTTCCCTTTCCTGTTTCTTTGCTTGGAGAAATCTGTTACTTCCCCCGAGATTTACATCCTGACCTATGTAAATCTTTGAACTGTTCTCTTTAGCATTTCACTCAGGGAGGCTCCTTGCTGAGAAAGGAGCCTTCAGGAGCACGGGATAGCGTTATTTATTCATCTGACATTAACAACCTATAAGGCAGCGTTCATTGAAGAATTGCTTAGGTTTGTCCATGCTATAGTCACGCAGTGCTACTCACAGTATGGGGTGATTTTCCTTAATTAAATCCCTTGATATTGTTTAACACAATGGCCTAAATATGCTAATGCTGTCTGTATGATTCCACTTGTTTATTAAAACAAAACTCAGCCAGAACTGCATATTGCTTTAGCTAGGCATACCTCTTAATGTGTATCCTATCCAAAAAGAAGTGATGTATGTAAATATCTGCGTTCTGTGCAGGACAGCAGTGGTTATACTGTAATTCCATGGTCATAGACAGCCTTCTTTAATGCTTAAATTATCCACTGCTACCACTTAAAAAATTAAGGAGATGAAATAAGGGACAAATATTCCTGAATTCAGAGTACGCACATACATGCACGTACATAATAATGAATGTGTAGTCCTTGGTTAATTTAGTACACTTTTTTTTTTTTTCTTTAAAGCAGGGCACAAGTGGCAAATATCTAAGAAAAGAATGCAGGTATTTTACAAAGAAGCAGCTTTGTCCTGAGCCTTTGACCACAGAGCATCTCTACTTCAGGTCTTGTGCAGACCCCACCATCAACAGAGAGAGAACAAAAAAGAAGGAGATTCTTGAGAAAGGGCAGCAAGGATTCCTGCTTACACCTGAAAGCCCTGTGAAAGCAAAGAGGAGGTAGTATCGATTAGTAAGCAACTAAGACACCTACAGCCCTGCAAAAGAAAAGCCTAATTGCTCTTTTCTGTTAATGACGATTCTGCACACCATTGTAGCTGCTCCTGGGATCTGCTCAGAGCAGCCACTGAGCTGTTTTGGGAAGCACCTAATGCTGGGCATCCTACGCAGGCTTGGGGGTGGTTAGTGGGCAGCGTCTTCGTCATCCCACTCCCAGATCCCTGTTCCTGCTGTGCCAAGGCTACAGGTGCTGCTGCCCAAACACCGGTTACCTTCAACTTCCTTCCCCTGCTCACCTTAGACCAGCAGAAGCACAGGGAGCTGGGGAACATGGCCCCAGCCCTAAATGGACCTCACCAGGGTGGGCTTTGCTTTGGGGAGACGTCAATAACTTGTCAGTCACTGGGTGCTACCTCTGAAGTGAAGGCATGCCATGAGTGCTGCTAGAGGGACACGTTTTCTCAGTGTGTTATAGATAATTGAATTCTGATGTTTAGGCAAGTCCTTTAGTTTCCCCTGGTTTAGCCCTCTGGGAGTTTTGTTGTTGTTCTCAGGCTCTCCTACTCCTGCCAGTAAGCAGTGAAGAAATCCTCTCTGTCTGCAAAGCTTTTCTTTGGAACCGTATTGGTCGTCACTACTAGCATCTTCTTTATTATTGTTGTAACAGCTGCACCTGAAAACCTTGAGGAAGGCCCAGATATCTGGACCACGTTCATCTTGCCTGACATTAGACATCAGCCACAGTGGTAGGTGCCTGTGTCTGAACTTGGTGCCTGGGTGCCCATCCTCCCTGAGGAGATCTCCTCATCTGAGCTCTCATAAACCATCTGACCAAATCTAACCGACTGCTTTAGGCAAGAGTAATTGCTCTCTGTATTTTATTGACTCTGCTGAGTTAGATGGGTGCTTAGTCACCAAGTTGCAATGTAGATGTGCCTCAGAGGCACCTAACATCAGGTAAGATCTCTTGTTACTCTGCCATATATAACAGTCACCTGATTGCTGACCCAAACATTTAAAAATCAGAGTTTCTGCTCTGCTGTATTTACTGAAGTTGGCTTAAATGCTTGAAAATTGTTAGTTGGCTTATAAATGATGAAGTGCAGTACAAAATTCCCCAAGACTTTAAGCATACAATGTAGAAGCAATGGCTGTCCCTCATACCAGTTCCCCAGTTTTGGCAAGTCTGTGGTGCTGCTCAGTTCCACTGGACTTTACTGTGTTATTTTCAATCTCCAAAATATGTTACAGTATGTGGGAAAGTTGTGGGAGACTCCTAGGGCTTGTGTTTATTGCCCTGCTGCGGAGTGACAACTGAAAAACTCTAGAAGAATGGCAGTGAAACTCCCTGAAAGTAATTCTTTATTAATTCAGAGAGACTTGGGGCTCTGATTATTCAGAAACAGCCACTTCCCTCCAGTGTACTGGGAGAAGGGAGCACCTACCACACAGGGCTACAGCATTGCAGTTGTTCTCCTGTGTTAGCTGTTGACATTGTTTAAAAGACAAAAGACGTTGTTTCCAATGTGCTGGGTTTTTTACTAAAAATGAGCAGTGATCTGCTACCATATCCTCCCTCCTGCTGTCTACTCTGCACCCCATAGAGAACAAGGACATAAGGCTATAGCCTGCATAGTCCAGTCATTGTTTCCTTTCCATGGGAAACAAGACTTGTCCATTGGCCAAGCAGCATTTGAACATCTCATATGACCTAACCAGACTTCCTTGCATCACGTGGCTGTGACCCAACCATCAGGTGCAGAGAAAAAAAAAAGAACAATCCCCTACCTCAGGGACGTATCCAGAGGAACAAGTTGCCATCCTGGCTACACATGTCTCTGGGCAGAGATGTGTGATGCTGGTATTTAAAATTGTGTGTGGGTGAGAAAAGGGGAAGAGAGCTGACTCACTGCAGCTGCTGGGTCTGTAAGGATCTCAGATGGACCAAACAGATTTTGCTTGCAAACTGAACGTGATTCTTAAGAAACTCTGGCACTCACTGTAATAAGACGAGGCTCTTATTGCCTGGTAGTAACAGCAGATAGGTCAAACATACCCCACCACTGAAATTTGGTACCAGGTGGTGTGAATGGTAGTTATATTACCACTATCATCTCAATGGCTTGTTCCAGATACTCATGTATATATTTGACTGATATCTTCACTAATAACTTCTGAATAAAAAAAATTTCATTCATCTCTTCAACTAACCACTTTTTCTAGAATGAGAAAAGTTTAATCACACTTCTTTTTGCTACATAAATTGATGGGTAGCAGTAAGACTCCTTAGTGCCACCTGCCTCTATTTTATAGAAAAACACTAGCTTATCAGGTGTAGATTTGCCATGATAAATTAATTCCTGTTGATGACCACATGTGCTAGTAATTACTGAGTAACTCTCACAATTTGTTTCACCACAAGGACCCCATTCTTTACAAGAGCAATGATGACTGGTGCTGGCCTGGTCTGAGTACCGGGCTCTTCCTTTCCAAAAGAAGTCACCTGGCAGGGAGGAAACTGTAGTTCAAGACTTGAAGGTAAGCTACAAACAGGGAAAAACAGCAGCGTGGGTTCATTGAAAGGTACGTAGTGCCACTCTAACCTAGGTAGGTTTTTACACTGATGAGTTACATTTCCCCTCAGGTATGTCTTAGCAAGGATAGGAAAGAATAAGGGGGAAAACACATTAAGTTTGCTTATATTCTTGTAATAATTCATGCACTTGTTGTCCAGAAATTGCAAGCAGGTGTTCATCAGGGTTTTACAGACACTAGCCTGTGGTTTAACCTTGTTTTCTGGTCTTAAAATTTTCTCTCTGGTCTTTCTTCAGCAACAGGTTAAGCTTAGGTGTAGGTAAAGGCATGAGAAGATATAGCAATATCTTCTCTACCTTGCTCTAGCCAGAAATGTCAGGAAACAACACAAAAAAAGCTGTTAAGGCAGAGACTGCAGCCTCTGAAGAAAGGTCTGGATTAAATGGATCTGCTCATGTATCAGTGGATGCTGTCAGGTAATTACTACAATTACTGGCAGAGCCTTATATTGCCAAGGTCATTGACAGCTCTGTGGTACCTCCTTTCCCCTGAGGACTGACTCACGGCAGCCGGGCAGCCTTGACACACCGAGGGAGGCAGGCCTCCAGAGAACAGGCGTCCAAAGCACCATCTTATTTTTCTCATTTTTGTGTTCTGCTAACATACTCCTTCTGTGAGGCAGTCATCTGTCTGAAAGCACATCCATTTCTATCTGCGAGGCAGTCGTCTGTCTGAAAGCACATCCATTTCTATGGCATTAAAATGTTCTAAAAGCTACTGTGAGCCAAAGGTTTTTACAAACAACTTTTGTTTTAAGGTGAGGCAAAGGAGTGGTTTTTATTTTTTTTCCAAACTAGTAATATCTAATTAATGAAATTGCTGGGTAGATAACACAGGAAAAATCTAAGATAAATCCAAGATATTTTATTTAAACAAATGATGCCTTTTAGTAGAATAGCAGAGACTGAAAGAGACATCAGCAGAGGGTTGAGCATCTTCTGCTCACCAGCAACATTAACAATCGTTCATATTCATATGACTAAGAGCTCCCCTTTCCAATGCCACCATCTGTTTCACATTCTTCCTTTCCTCCTGGGACACCCAATTTCTGCCCAGCAGCTCAACACAACACAGCCCCAAAAGGCAGCAGCCAGTGCCCTGCTGTGCCTTCGTCTGCCATGTGCACACATTTATTTATTGTCTACCCAGGACCTAGTTACTGCCCAGCTGGTAGACCAAACCCTACCAAGAATATCTGACTCCATTTGATGACTTGTCTCTCCATGGAGATACCCATCTGGGTCTCTTTCCTCCACCCAGCGACTGATTTTCATGGAACATACAGGAATTTCATATCCTTAAGATTGCTAGCCTTCCATCAAACCTGACCGGCAGGTTCACAAGTTATTGGGGGAGACAGGCAGTGTGATTACACCCTTTGTTTCTTAGGAAACCAGCCTAAAAATAAACCTTTTCAGTGGAAACCTGAGGTTACCCACCTTCTGCCAGATTGCTTTCAAAATCCTGTTGGACTTTTTATTTCTAGATGCCTAAACAGAGGCACAGGTGACAAATGCTTCTCTTCATGGATATTCATATGTTTAGGTAACTATATCCCTCCTATCATCAGATCGTTTCAGCTCCGTATTTATGTTTGTGCCTGCTCTTGGATGGCAGCTCGTCTATCATTTATTTCTTCATCACTTCCAAAGTGGATCACTGAAATCTGCTCTAGCTGGAGGTGAGTACCAAAGGCATCCCTTTGAGGTCCTGTCTTGTTTAGGATAGAGCTGAAATCTGCTCTAGCTGGAGGTGAGCATCAAAAGCATCCCTTTGAGGTCCTGTCTTGTGTAGGATAGAGCTGCCTATCTCTTGCAGATCGTATTGGATAACATCCACCTCCACATACAAATGAAGCATTACCAGTAGCCGTGCAGTCAAACCTAGTTTTGAAATAAGAAGTTTCTAGCTCCAAACTTCCCATTCTTTTTTAATGCTGATTAACAGACGTCTACATAAATGCTTTCTGTTGCCTGAAACAAGTACTTTGTTCACAAAATAAAACTGTACCTACGTTTAGCTAAGCTGTTCTCCAGCTAGGCTGTCAAATGGCACAGTGTTATTCCATCTCTAGAACAATTAACTCTTATTTTGTATATAGTGAACTGAAACATTTGCTGTTTATGAATGTAGGAAATGTGCATGTGCATATACGCATTACATATTTTACTCCTCCAGACCCAGAGGGCCACCAGTGTTCACAAGCTCCCTGGGACTCTCCATAATATTTCAAATTTGACCCTGTAGTCCTGTTTTTCTGAGCAGCCTGCACTCAGACCTATTTACTTGCTGTATTCAGGGTTTGCTGCAGCCCTTCAGACTCTTTCCACCACACCTGAGGTGGCCACCCAAGCTCAGCACCACCTGTATCATTTGCAAGGCACGGGCAGCCCTTGTGCTGCCCTGATGCTGCGCTAGTGAGGCCTTGGCTGAAACACCATCTGGCTCCACCTTGGCTCTTGGAGTAAGGGGTAGGCAAGGAGACAGCTCAAGAGAGAGCAGAAAGCATGGCAAATAGGTCCTGCAAACCCCACTGGGCACGAAGGACTGTAAGATTTGCACCTGCTTGGCACAGAGAAAAAGCAATGGAGGAGGCACATCCATGTTACAACAAAGATGGCACTGTTAAATACCTCTATTTTTCAAAGGCAGGACAAAAAGAAGCCACGTAAATTTGCAAGAAATGGACTGCAGCTAGGCTGGAGAGCAAACTGCCCAAGCAAAGATGAGTAACCAGAGCAGAAAGGCTGGCTAGAGAGAACATGAAATTCCTACCTTTGGCATAGGGATGCTCTGGATGTTTTTAGTGATAGAATAGGTCAGCATCTACTAGGTTTAGCCTAGGTATAAATGACCCCTTAGGTATTGCAGAGGAATCAGTAAAAGAATATTTACTCATCTTCACCCCTGTATTTTCCTGTTTGGTGTTCCTTTAGCTTTTCTATCCTAAGGAAGGAACAGATACAGAAAGTTGGACCCACCATCATTTGTGTACAGGCGAAGGGCAATCCCTTCATGACGGATGATTTCTAAAGACTGAAAAGGAAGAGAAAAGCAGGTAATGAAGAGAACAAAAAGGAGCCTGAGAAACGGTGATAAAATCTTTAAAGTGTGGAATGGGGAAACGTTTGGGCAATTAATTTTAAATGGAAAGAAATTTTGTATGCAGACACCCCATCCTTCCGACACTAGATGGCTCTGCAACCCCGAGGAAAGCTTGCCTTGCTGGCCATCCCACCTTTTTCTTGGGAAAATAAAGGTAGCAAAGGGACGCATCGGTGATGAGGATGCTCCCAGTCCGGCTTTAATAAAGAGGAGCAACACTGCAACTGCAGATCTTCTCTTCTAGATTAAGGAGTTTAATTATGCTAATTTATTTTGATTGTATACGCTTCATGCTTCATAACAGCCTTTAGAATATTTTATTAGAAATTGTTGGATGTAGTGCATGAAAGTCTGCACTGCATTGCTATATATGCAGTATAAACATGGAGTAGTTAAAATACGTGAGAAAATGAGTTTTAACTACTGAGTTAATATGTCACAGATAATTTGAACATTAAGTATTGTCTTTTTTTTTTTTCCTATGTGGTCCACTTTTCCTGCTTAGTTTTAACAGAGCTGAGGTGCTCTGATGATGTGGATCTTATAGCACAGTCCATACAGTAATGGCAGAATGAGGCATTTTAGTAAGAATCACTGATGTGATCACCAGGTTTTACAGAAGGGCAGTGAGATGATGTGGTACGAGAGCACCAGGAGAACTCAGTGCAGTTTGGGGAACTTTAATAACCTGGCTTTGATACAGCATTTTAAAATGACAAACAGTGCAACTCCATAAGTAAACATATTCATTGCCAAAAATGTATATGGTCCTTGGGGAGGGGGGAGCTTTTTACTTATACTGGAGAGGTACAAGAAGATCCGCTGAAGTCAGACCTTTCTATCTTATGTTATAAAGCATCAGTGCGCAGAAAAAGCATTAACACAGAGGTAATTTGGCTTTGTAAGAACTTGGTTTCACTTGGCACAGAGACTGCCCTTCTTATTTAAGCATGCTATATTCAGCCACTAAAAACTTCCTTGGATTTTTGTCACTTTCCAGTTATCTTTCAGTATTTTTGTTGATCTCCTGGGAGTTATTTTTTAGAATCTCATTAAAGCTCCCAATGCAAATATTTTCCAATAACATGAATGATATGCTTGAGTGGTATCTGAATTTGTTATTTACATTGTGCTGTACAAATCAAAGCTTTCTCATTGCACTCTGACATCCGGTTGAGAGAGATTTCTTCAGGCTGTGACGTTTAAAATGCCTATGATTACCATATCCAGGTAGAATTCCTTTTAGTTTCGTGCCTATGACCTGTTGCTTTCTGCAATTATTTGGCTTAATTAAAAAGATTTTTGATGCTGTATATCAGAGTGAAGAAGTGCGTGATAAAATTCCAGGAGCAATCTGAGTGAAGAAGGGGTTTCTGATAGGGCGGAGGCACTGGATACTGCACAAAGCTGGGCAGTAGATCAGTGTGTACACTGGTATGAGAGTACTGCAACTCCTCTGGAGTCTCCTTTGTGTGTATGAGTGTGTATATTTGAGCATACGTACTCAAATCCATGTATATGAGTGTTCAGCATCATACACAAGCATTTAAGCACAGCAGACTAGTTAGTCTCTTCAGTTAGTCCCCTCTCTTCCTGTCAGGTGATTCCTCTTTAGTAGCTCCTTGCTTCACGTTTGTCACCTTCTATCCACTTTCCATCTCCTCCCTTTGCATTACCAGCAAGGGAATCCCTGCTGAGAGCACCGGATCCCAAAGTGCCTACAGAGCACGCTCTGCTGGGAGATGAGAGTTGAACTCTCCACTCGCTCCACTTTGCTCCTCTTTGCTCCACTTTGCTGTTACTCAAAGACTACATCAACTAGTAAGCATCCACTGTTTTCCTTCTAAAATTCCAATTACAGTCTTATACACAGCACTGAGTACTTCTTCCTGAACCAGGCAAATTTTCTATATGTCAAGAAACAACAGTTTCACATTTCTTGGAGTGTCTTAGTTAGCTACCTGAGCTCCCCTGGGAAACTGCAGTTTTGTCATTACAAAAATGTGAAGCAGCTGATGGAGAGTCATTGGTCCCATTAATTAGTCTCGACTTTATTATTCTGTGTATGTGCTGATGCCGGAACGCTGAAGCAGGCTAGCAAGCACTGTGCAAAATGGGAAGTGAGACACGATCCCGACATCTAAACACTTCACACCAGCCTGTTTTCCTATGAGCATCTTCAGACTGAAGCTAGTGCCTTTTTTCTACCTACTGAACGCAACATAACAGATAAGATGAAGAAAAGACTCTGCTTTACTACCTTGGGCTCAGATGGTTCAGTACCCTGGAATACCATAGGAATTCCTGTGCACAAAAATCATGCAGGTAAGTGGGCAAGGGGGACTGTCCCATAGCCTGGACTACCAACCAAACCTGTGTATTCCTTACTCTTGCTGCCACGCTTGTGTCCAAAACATGGCCAAAATATCCTAGTTTTAAATTTTAGTTCTGACTAAGTAACAGCTGTTACTTAACTGTTTTTTCTCCCCTTGGGCTTTTTTTAAATAACAGACTCTCCAGCAACTCTGCATTTGAGAGCTGATCCAGCTGCAGCCCCAGCTGAAGGCCAAACGGCTATGACAGACCTCATTCTGTGCTGTGATTTGAGGGAAAAGACACACGGCAAGCTTGGTCTGAGCTAGGCTGTTCAAATAAAGCTGCATGAACTTTCACACTTTATATTGTTTGTTATGATGTTTTCAGAATGAGCCACAGATGTTTTACTTTGTTGGGTGTTTTTATCCCCTGGTTGACTCACCTATTATCCACACCAGATCTGGGCAGCTCAAACAGGAGTCATAATAAAGAAGTCTCCAAAAGAAGGTCAATAGTTTATTTGATTTTTGGATAATTCTCTGCACATAGCTAGAAAGATCATGAAATAAGTATAATCTTTACTAATGACATGGTGCAAAATGTTGGGAAGTAATGGATCCAATCCCAACTGCTTGTGTTCCCCATCATGTAAATGAGATCAATGAGGATGAGTCAGGATTAAATTTTGCTTTTCTTTAAATATTCTTCTCCGATTACAGTGTAGGAGTAGAGGAGACCGAAAAGTTTCTGAGACAACCTTTGGTCTTAACTATATGTCTTCAACTCCCTTCAGCAAGTGGGATCTCATCAAGCCAATCAAACTGGCAACATTACGTAAACTGTCAATGTGATGGCAAATGACCTGAGACATGCTCTGAAAAATGCCAAGTGTCACAGCAGGGCATGGAGAAACCCCTCACTTTTCCTTTTGGAAAAAAATAGTCACATATTCTCTGACAAAACATCTCAACATGTTACTGCAGCATCCTCTGGGGATGATATGTGCAGAAAAAAAAGACAATTCTCTGGCAAGAGTTAACCTGAGTCTAGTTCAGTAGCCTGCTGAGTCCGTCCTAGAAGGAGAATGGAGATCTGGCCATAGAGTGCTGTTTGAGAGTAGTACATGTCACCCCGTTTGAAACAGAAGTTCCCATCCAAACACATCCCCAGGGTTGGTTTTTTGTTTTTGTTTTTTTTTTTAACTGCATGCTTTGATTGTTTTCTGTTTTCAGAGTTGTTTAATAATACATCCAGATCCCCAGAATACATGTTATAGTTTTAACAGAGCATTGTCCTTGGAAAGTTTTCAAAGTGGTTCTGTATATTTGCAGTATCTGTAGTTAGCACACTCGAAGCCAGAGTGATTCATTTCCTGCCCAGTGGACATTTGTTGTTTCATACAATTTTTTTTTTTTTTCTTGGCTGCACCTTTACAAATATAATGGAAAAATCACTACTTGCAGATAATGAAAGTGAAGGAATTAAAAAATTAATGTATACAGCAGAGAATATCAGCCACAGAGACTTGCTTGCAAATGTCAGTGCAGACCAGTGTTTTCTATTAAATAGCTGTGGTCAGTGCCTATATTTTTGCAGCTGGGGGGGGTCAGTAATTTGGAATCAGCTGGAGACGAGCGTTACTTTTACAGTGTAAGTTCCTGAGCAGTGAATAGAAAAAAAGCCCATATTATTGTTTAATAAATGATATTTCAGTGTGTTTTGGAGTAAATCTGTGCTAATCATTAATGCTTTGTATATCTAGTTTGTTAGTGATTTCTTCCCTGAAAGTGGAGTCTCTCTGAAGGCTGTCAGATGCTACACAGTTAGGTGAGATCTGGCGAATAGAGCGTTGCTTGTGACATTTGTGTCTTACCCATTCCAGAGTCTCTCAAACCCAGGTCCATGACAGTAAAGTACACCTAAATTCCCTAAATTTGGTCTGTTTTTACAGAGGGAAAACACAAACAAGCCATCAAACTCTTCCAAGCAGTCCAGTCAAAGCAGCCACTACCAAAAGAGGAGGCCACAGAAGGCTTTAATCAAAGTGATCACCTATTTCCATGGCTCGCCTCGTGCATTTGTTTGTCCTGGGAAGTCACCTAGCAGTGCCGACGGCCAGGCATTGGTTGTGTGAACTGGTGCTGGTAGAAAAGCAGCAGAAAGGCAACAGGTACTAATAATACAGATGCAGGAGCAATAGACACTGAAGTCTGATATCGCTGTCCTCAGAAGCAGGTTAAGGTGAGTGGAGAAGTTGTATGTTTGCGGAAGGAATCCTGGGTAAAAGATCTAATCTCTTTCCTATTTGAATTCAGGAAAGTCCAGGAAAAAGGGGCAGTACATTTCTTGAGAGAAACCAGGATTATATCTGGTACCTGAATCCATGCCTCTGTTTTGCTCTTCCTGGGGAGCCCTGAGCTTCAGCTAATATTAGCTAGTGTCAAGAACTGTGAATGTTTTTTTGTGGAAAGATAACAGGACTTTGTGGTCTGCTTGAACCAAGAATAAACAAATAGTAGAGGTTTTCACATACCTCACAATTGGTCCATAATGTATGAATTTAAAGAAGGACCTGTTTAGCAGAAGAGTTTCAAACAGAATCGGAATAAAAATAACACAGAAAAGGTATTTTGGCTGGGATGCTTTTTTAGAAGCATGGATAAACCCAACAAATTCTTGGAGAAATGGGAAGCCCAGTTGCAAGACTCTCAGTTTGGAAAAGCAAGCACAGCAGCCTGGCTGACATGGACCAGAAGTATGGAGGCATTAGGAAACCTCTGCCCAGCTTGGCTCTTGGTAGCAGAAATGAGCTCCTAGAAGGATTTAGGAAACAAACAGAAATATTTCCCGAAGGAAACTAGAAGTTTTGCAGGCCATTGTAGAAGTCATCCACAAGAACAAAGGATCAGATCAGTTTTATGATTATTATGACTGCTTTCCAATCTGTTTCTAACCATGGAAAGGTTTCTCTTATGAGAGATGCTTCAGTTCCTTAATTATCTTCATGGCCCTATGCCAGACTCACTCCAGTATGTCCATGTCCTTCTTGTATTGGGGAGCCCAGAACTGGATGTAGCACTCCAGAGCTATCTCACCGGTCATGAGTAGATGGGAAAGATCCCGCCTTTAACCTGCTGGAGATGCTTTTTCCAGTGCAGTCCAGAAGGCTATTGAACTTCTTGGCTGCAAGGGTACATTCCTAGCTCGTGTTGAACTTCATGTCCAGCAGGACACTCAAGGCCTACTCTGCAGAACTGCTTTTCAGCCATTTGGTCCCCAACCTCTACCTGTGTCCAGGATTATTCTTCCCCAGGTACAGGACTCTGCATTTCCCGTTGATTTTCATGAGGTTCTTGCCAGCCCATTTCTCTGGCCTCTCCAGGACCCTGTGCATGGCAGCACAATGATCTGGTGTATCAGCCAACCCTCCTGATCTTGCACTGCCTGCAAACTTGCTGAGTGTGTGTTCTGTCCCATTGTCTAGGTCATTCCTGAAGATGTTACAGCTCCTAATCCCTGTTTATTGTAATCCACTGGAAGATTACAGAGATAAGAGCACCCATCAATGCCCTTGAGTGAACAGTGCATCCCTGATGGTATCGCAGAACAGTCCCTTGGAAGACAAAATCATCTGGATCATGTACAGGCCATCCATGTGTGGCTTGGAGAGAGCCAGCAATATGAGCAACGCAGGGAAACAGCTGAGAGTGAAGACATGGGAGCCTAGGGTTAGGAGGGAAATGGGTGACTCTACCTGAGCTGCTGGAGGACCACCCAAGTCACGTATTCATAGCGGATAAGAAAGCTACCAAGGATTTCCAGGATAAACTGGCACTGAACCAATTCACAGCCTTTCAGCTGGTCTTCAGCTTGTGGACCAAGGTCAGTGGATGGATGCCAGATGGCTCCTAATGGCTCTGGAATTTGCCATATAACTTACATTTTTTGTTGTAGTAGTGCATCCAGCAAAGGAAGCAGGTGCTAGCAAGGAAGATGGGTGCAGACCATTATGAGCCTAGCAACTCCCGCTCTGCGTCTTGCTGAGAATCAGCAGTTCTGGTGTGACTCATGACAAACCATGAAGAACCAGAGAACAATTAAATTCCGTTTGTAATGGGCAACCCTTCAGTTTCAAAAGTAAAGAAATGGTCACAAAGCAGAAGAGGATGGAGCATCAGAAATACAAATCACTCTCTGAAGAGAATAAGGGACATGGAGCAGAAGAGGAAGCATCTGAGGGTATGAAAATCAGCTTTGTGGTTAAGTCAAGAGCAGCTGTAGGTGTTTTACCATTGAGTACACAATATGTAAGAATAGCAAACACTGTAGTCATGACACAAGACATGCAAGATCATCTGGGAACTGAACGATTCTGGCAAATACTGGGTTTGAAAACCAGACATCTCATTGCTCAAGGAAGAGGTCAACTTAAAAATCCCGTTGGACAACATTACAGTTTCTGAATCTGAAATAAAAGCCACGAGTAGTAAAATATACTGGCAAATCCAAACATGAAGATTACTTTTTAAAAATGGTTTGTGCAATGTTTGGGCTATTTTCAGCAAAACCAGTTAACCTGCTTTCAGCAACTGCTATAGCATCTGTTCACCGTGAAAGGTGCCTAGCAAAGCAAAATCGGGGAATGATCAAGCTGCACCTTGACACCAGCATCTTGGTTGACTTTAGCTGCCAAAGTTCTGGTGGAGCTGAAGCAAGGAATGGGATTTTTTCCTTGTAGATATTCACTAGCCAACAAAGGCAATCAGCTCCATCACTGGATTCTCCTCCTAAGCTGCAGGACCTCACACGTTGGCCAACCATCTCTATGAGAAGAGTATCTGGTGTGCATGGAGCCCCGTGTATCCATACTTCTCTTTGCTAGCTTGGCAGCACCGGGCTGTGCTTCCGCTGCCACGGAGATTGCATAAAGCCTGGAGAAGTCACCCTAAATGCACCGTGCCCTCTGCCTGTTGCAGCAGTCCAGACAAGAATTTGAAAAGAATGTTCTTGCTGTATTACCAGCATCACTGCTGGAGCAAACCTGGGCTGTGTTTACTCTGCTTTTTGCTGTGTGGAAAAAAAAAAAAAAAAGTTGTTTATCTCTGATCTCAGTTGGAGTCATTTGATGGTTTCTTTCTGAGCTCACTTTGCTTCCAATTCAATAAGAACTAAAAATAATAACATAGATAATCTAATTGCAGATCAGTAGATATCCTGACTACTCTCAGCCTCAGAACATGTATCCCACGTACATGAGACGCACACGCGGTGCATGGGATTTCTAGCAGCAGTAGCTTTTCACCTAGAACAAGGGTGACATTTGTGAACCACAAAGTCCATCAGTGTGATCCTGCCCAGTTGATATAGGGCAGAGACTTCCTTAAAATAAATAACAAATGTTGATCTCTCTCCTTGATCGCATACCATGGCCAAGGAAAAAAAAAAATCCATGAATTTCATATGCGCTGGAGAAATCTTGGAGAATAGAAAACAGGAAAACATTTGTACTATTAAAAATAGATTGCTTCCTGGAAGTAAGAACCCTGATGGTCTTGCTGACTTGTTTTTTTCATGTTAAATGCCATATCATACAGAAGCACAGCCAGCCAGCTCCTGATTTTATTTGAAATCTGCCTGAAAAAAAAAAAGCTATCTATTATACTTTGTTTTGATTATTTTATATTTATTTTTCTGTAATACATTTCTAGGTAGAAGATACTATTATGGGCCCTGATGTGGAAGACTGACTTAGGAGCCTCCTGAGAAATATCTTAGCCTTAAAAGTCATAAGTAAGAAGGAAAAAGACAAATATTCCTCTGGATAATTAATGTCCAGGAAAATAAGTATCATTCTGAAAAGCTGGGCATTTCCAGGGAAATTCCCCATGAGGAATATTGCTGGAAATGGTAGAGATTTCCAGAAAGGAAAAAAAAAAACCATTAAATATGCCTACAGGCTACACTCCAGCCTAAGACAAACATCAGAGCTATGTGTATCCAAACACTTGTGGCCACCTCCTTGGCCATTACGATTTGCCAGCATGCCACCCCCGCTAGCAGAAGCTGTTGAGACCATAGAAGCTGTCAAACAGGCAATCAGGATTATATGAGGACTTACACGTTAGCAGGTAAATGCCCAGTGAGTAACAGCCACCCAAAGGCAGAGACCAGGCAAAGCCATGCTCCCAATTGCATTGCGTACCCTTTCTTCTGTGTTTCGGCTTTCCAGGTTCCCAAACTTACACGTGGAAAAAAAAGGAGATAGAGGCAAGACCTGGAGGTGGCTTTTGATTTTGATTCCTGTCAACTTCTGTTACTCTGAAAAAGTGTAGGTAGAAAATATATTTTTTTTTAATTGATGTACCTTTGGACTTAATCTTGTCAATAGGTTATATCTTAAATGCACTTTGTTTTTCCCCCAAAAAATCAGTGTAAATGTCATTAATGCTGTTGTAGCTTTCTATTTGTAAAGGGTTAAAGTGAGTGATATTTTTTTCCCTAAAAGAGACACAGGTTTTCTTTTAACTGAAGGTTTTCTTTAAAATTTCCTTTAAAAAAATCATTTTAGTATTATTTGAATGTTTTTCTTCTTTCAGTTTCTACTCAAGCCCTCCTCTCAGGTTTTTCAGGGCAAGGCAAGTGAGCCTTCTGAGGTTTCCCCTGACCACTGGACAGCTGTGGGTTCTCCTGCTCCCGGTAAAATCCCCATGTAGAAGACCCGTGAGGAAGCAGGAAGGCATTTCTTTCCCAGCTTTTTCTGCAGTGCAGTTTTTTTTCACTTCTGAAGACAGTGGTAGTTCCTGGTATATTCCAGCTTACGAAACCCAACAGTCTGCAAATGTTGCTAAAGATGCTGCGAGTTTTGGCACGTTGGAGTCTTCACTCCATCGCCGAGACATGTCTGTCTCCAGAAGTGGCACAAACACTAGTGCAGGGCTGGGCAGCCAGAGTAGCTGTGCGCTCAGCCTGCAGTTTCTAATCTCTGCACGTCATTTTCCCACCTGTAAAAGGGTGAGAGGACGTTTGCAAACCTTCACATGAATAGCTTCATGGGAGTCTGCACAGGTACATCTTCTTCCAGGGTTTTTTTTTCTGTTGTTTGGGGTTTTTTTTTTAATTTTTACTGTTATCTCAGCTGTTTCTGGGTGTCTTTGCAGACAAAAACTTGTATCACAGTGGAAAAATGTCTACAAAAATAAATATTCAGAATTACATGCTCTGCTGAAGCTTTTGCCATATACATTTCTGAGTTTCAATGGCAGCTTGAAGTACCTTGCTGCCCTCTTGATCCCTCATATACAGACTAATTCCCCATGAAATTAACTGTTTACACACAACTAAGTTGTGTCCTCATGCTTTGGCTTGGATAAACATTGGCCAAAGTGGTTTATATGCTAAGGTTGTTTTCCTGCTATCCCTGAAGTAACTTCGAATGTGTAAAGATAGATGATGGTTTTCTTCTTCCAAGGGTCTTTCAGCAGATCAGGTTATGGTACCATTCTTCAGTTTATGCTCAATCATTCTATGAACAAATCACTGTTAATTACAAGGTTTTATTAGTAATTTTTTTTCTGTCAAAATATTACACCTCAAGATTAGGACATTGCCAGTCATTTCATTAAATAGATAAACACAATGTTTTATTTCGAAAGAATGTAGCTTTATTCCACGACAGATGAGGTAAGTGGTAGTGACATCCAAATGGTGACGATAAAATCAGTTTGTCTGTGGGCAAGTCTATGACCCCTTATCCTTTCAGTGCTCGGCCATGGGTCTGTGTTAAAACCTTCTCCCTCCAAGCACATGGAATTTCACACCCCTCAGCTCCTGGGACATGTCCCTGCAAGCTAGGGTGGAAAACCCTGGCCAGCCATAGCGAGCTCCATCCTGGTCATACTTTTCAGTTAATTCATTCCTAGTGATGTGGGAAAAGACAGTAAAGGCAAAAGAAAATGAGGTTTCCAACTACCCAGATTGGCTGTAGGAAAGGGAGTGAGAGGGCTCTCACTTTTATCTCTTCCCAAGCCTCTTGAAGAGATAGTCCTAACTATAATGTTCATCTTGGCCAATGCAACGAGAGAGCCTTCACCCCACTTGGTTTTGGTCCTTTTCACTGCGATCCTCTGGTCTCTCTAGTAGGGCCAACCAGGCAGAAATGTATCTGCTACCCTGCCTACTTATCTTTACCTGCCCTCACTTCATCCAGGAGCTGAAGGACTTCATCAGGTCAGTTGCCTCCATCTCTGAGCCCGTGGTTGTTTATTTCCCAGCTTTACTTACCAGGGGGAGAGAAGTGAATGTTCAAGCATGATTTCAAACTCCATTATGTCCCTGAGAATTTGAACTGAGTTACTGCAAAACCTGTCTCCTCTTATGCTCCCTTATAAAATCTTGAAAACTATATCAAAATAAATAACAATTACTGCTAAGATTAAAAACACAACACGAACTCGACTTAGAAAAATGGAAGCAAAACCAGACGATCAGGCCAATGCAAGCGATCAGGAGCAGAAAGAGACGAAACCATCTGTTTTACCAAATGAGAAAAGCAGTGTTGGGAACCTTTTTCAACAGTTAGGGTGCCAGTGCCATGCACAAAACCTCGAGCTGGTGAAACTGCCCTGCCTCAAAGGGCCAAGTTCATCTTTCCCTTTAATGATGGATTCCTGGGTCTTCAACGGCTGATGGGAAAGATGATCCTGTTTCTTTAGACAAATTCACCAAATTCTTTGAAAAGGGCATGTGGCATAGCTTCCCAGTCACTGAGCAGAAAAAGGCTCCTTGCCTCAGTCTGGTGGTACATCCCTTTTATCTCTCAGATCATATAGAGATCAGAATTGAAAGCAACTAGCGATAACATAGCACATTTTCCCTCGGGAACCAAAATCTGGGTGGTTGCGTGTGAGAGAACATGCAAGTAGGATGTATTTGGTATGATACATTTTATCCGTCTGTGAGTTAGCACAAAACTTATAGGTGATAGAATTTCCATCTGTCCCTTTTCAGGTAAGTCTGACTTTTTTTTTTTTTTTCTTCTCAGACAATAACTAAATGTGTGTAAATTTTTACAGAAAGTATTCCAAACGGTGTGAATTTGGAAACATCATCCAGACTTTATCATAGCTATTTGATAATATAGAATTCACTCTTCTTCACTGTAGTTCAATGTTACAATAGAAAATATAGATGGTTATAGCATGAATTTGTATGTATACAGATAATGTAACAACTGAAATAATGTGTCCTATTTTGGAGTTTTTCAAAAGCTTTTTTAAGATTTTTTGAAAAGTTTCATGTAAAAATACACATAGTCCTATGAAATAGTTTCAATTTTACTAGAACAGAATTATTCTATGGAAAGCTTTCTGCTGAAATATTTTCCAAGTACAACCCAACACTTTCAGTCATAGAACAATTTAGGATTGGTGGGGGCTCTGGGAGTCATCTAGTCCATCCTTCTGCCCAAACCAGGGCTAACTTCAAAGTTAGATCACTTATTCAGGGCCTTGTCTCCATCAAATTTGTAAAATCTACAAGCCGTCTTCTCTGGGCAACTCGCTCCTGTGCTCATGGTGAAGATTTTTTTTTATACCCACATGAAATTCCCCTTGCTCTTACCTGTGACCATCACCTCTTAACCTTTCACACTGTACCTCTAAGAAGAACCTGGCTTTAATCATAGAGTCATGGAATGGTTTGGGTTGGAAGGGACCTTAGAGCCCATCTAGTTCCAACCTCCCTGCCATGGGCAGGGACACCTTCCACTAGACCAGGTTGCTCCAAGCCTCATCCAGCCTGGCCTTGAAGACATCCAGGGATGGGGCATCCACAGCTTCTCTGGGCAACCTGTCCCAGTGCTTCACCACCCTCTCCATGCTGGTGAACTTCTCTCTGCCACAACAGGTAGCTGAAGACAGCAATTACATGCCCCTGAGCCTTTGCTTCTGCAGGATAAACAACCCCATCTCCCTCAGCATCTCCTCATTACTGGCTTGTGTTCAACTTCTTGTCCAGCAGCTCCCCCTTTTCCCACAAAACTGGTCCCAGCCCACGCTGCTCTGTGGGGTTACTGCACCAGGACACAGGACCCAGCCCGTGCTGCTGTGTGGGGGTTACTGCACCAGGACACAGGACGTGTCAGCTCTCCGTGGGGCTTTGTTGAACTTTGTGGGGTTCCTGTTAGCCCATGTTAGTCCATTCCTCGACCATCTCAAGATATTGCTTGAAACGGCCTGGGATTGTCTAGAATGTATGAAAGTTCCCAGCATTTCTGTCCAACACATGATGCTACGTGTGTGTCAGATCCCCTACGACTATGAAAGGCATCTGGACTTCCAGAGCGCTTCATCCGTGGAATGGTATTGAGCATCACGGATTGAATATCACGCCTTTTTCTTTCCTTCTCATCAAACACAACCCTGCATGAATGTATTTGTGAATGTGCATGCCCTGTCACTGTTTTCAGGTGTGAAGAAAACAGGGGGTCTTCCCAACGTCAAAGCAGAGGAAGGTGCTTATCATTAGACCAGAAACCAGGACTGCTCTACGTGATGGTGCTGACAGGTGCTCCGCTCTCCTTTTTTCATTCTTTTGGAATCCTAGCTTTTAAGTTTTGGGACTGATTTGCAGAACCCTGTCTTATTTATTTTTTTATTTACTCTCCCACTCTTTTTTTTTTTCTAATGAGGGAAATGCCATCATCTCTCTTTCAGCACTAACACTTCCATTCATCTCAAGGAGCAGAAGCTAACTTTCCCATGATTTCTCATTTGCCATTTATGATGATGGGAAGGACCCGCTTAACTGATACACTACCTAACGGTTGAGGAAGGAGGTTACAGAAAGGTAAGCAGTAGTAATAGCAGTTGTAATGGTAGCGATCAGAAGCCAATAAAACACAACTGACGCTGACCTCAATTAACACCGACGTGCACTCTCATTTTAGCAGTAATATCAAGTGACTGCTACAGCATAGTTAAAGCCTAGAGCTCTGTTTTCAAGGGGTGCTGGTGACAGTTCTGTTTTCAAAACAAACAATTAGAGGCCACAAATCAGGATACCAAGTTGAACTGTGGTCTCCTGAGGATCTCACGATCCTGAGCTTGAGCTCTCAGATAAACACGGTGCCGCTACAGAGGGAGTCACGTTGCTTTTCTCATTCCAGATGAGAAACAGGTGTAACCTGCAATTTTAAAATCCTGCCAGGAGTGGAGCAAACATCTACAGCTGGGATGACACAGGCCTGCTTCCAGTTTATAAAGGCAGATAATATAAGATACTCTCTGAGTAGCAGGCTTAACCTTTGAGGTTAGAAAGTTCAAACCAATTTGTTGAGGAAAGCTAAAGGCTTATATTAACAAGTCTCAGGAAGGGTCCGGGCAAGGAGAGGGGCCTGGTTTCCATATCCAGTGATATGGAAACAGTCAAGAACTATATTCACGGTGGGTAACTCCAGCTGCACTTACATTAGCATTTTTGTTGCTTTTTGAAGGAACGCTTTGGAAGCAAATCTTCCCCTCCCTGCTACGGGTGAACGCTTTGGTCATGTTGGGGCACTGTCACAGAGTGTGCAGACTGGGGTCCCTGCCGACACTGGACAGAAAGGGGAGCTCTGGAAATGCAGCTGATGTGTCCCAGCCCCTGGGATGGGCATTCAGGCTGTGAGACCAGACCAGGCACAGTGCAAAGCAACGTCCTCTCCCCACATCCAATGTGGTCACTGAGCCCTTGGCACCCACTGATTCCATCTACAGAGCTGCATCAACGTTAATGCAGATATAGCCTTATAGACAGTTTCTGTTTGTCAACACAACCAAGAGTACTTACTTGCATGAAACAACCAAGGTACAGTGGCAAAAAGCAAAGAAATATTCTCCAGGATGATGAAAGACTGACCCACCTTCCAACAGATTAGGTTTGAGCCTGCATCTTCTTTATGCCTAGGCAGCTTTTGCATGGGAGGATATCTTCCCTTGTAGAAGAGTTTCAGCTAGAGTACCTGTCCTTCCCAGGATGACACCTCACATGACTGGAAAAAGGCTCTCAGAGGTAGTCTGGGGACAAATCAAAACCAGGTATGTCTCTTCTATGGATCTCAACTGGATGTGGAAATCTTAGTGTTTCTGAGGATCCAGGCACTTGTTCCAAGCTTTCCAAGGATCTAAATACAAAATTGTGCATGCTGGCATCCTCCCAGCACCTGAAAGGCAGTAGGGCCTCTGTAGTGGTGTAATGTACATAAGGATGTAACAGTGGCCTCTGGCTGTCCTGGCTGCTGCTTTGTGCTCTAGCTGCAGCAGAAAGCTCCCAAAATCCAGGGTGAGAACAGTGCAGAGTCCAAACTTTCAGTGCTGCCAACCCAAGCTTGAATCATGGTTAGGGCAAGTGGGTAATGAATGATCCAAAATTAATAGTTACAGTCGTCTATGGATGGAAAGAGCAGTTTTTGTCCTGAGCTGCTACCTGAATCATTCAGAAACTAGAGATATTTTACAGTTGGGTTATAAACAGCCATATACCTTCATTAAGATATCTCACTAGTTTCATAATTATTCCTGATGTAGACCAAGGAATATTTCCTCTTCTCTGGATTGAGGCATCTAGCTTTTTTCCAGGTTTTAGTGTTGAATGATTTCTAAACGGAAGTGTTGACTCCTTTGAGTCAATATATCACCTGAACAGGAACAACAGAAACTTAGAGTCAAGTATCATCTATAGTTTGACCCTTTAACCTTGCAGCTTGACATCTACATATCATCTTAGCTAGAGCCTTTATCTGCCCATCTAGGCTCATATAAACATATTGAATACAAAATATAAGAGACCAGCCCCCTGTGGTAGCCCCCGGAGCAGCTCATAAGGCTGAGGACCAACTACCTCTAAATACTTGCTTGGCTTCCTGTGGTTACAGGTGACTCTGGTTCCTCCAGAAGTTCTAGCCACAGTCCACTGAGATCAATATCAAAAGCAGGTGACTTATCTAAAAGATTCTGCATAGGTGACGTCCTCAGCTGGTGTCAGGAGGATGGATTTTATGAAATACCAAGGGACAACTTCACAACCTCAACTGTCTTTAATAGAGATGAGTATTTCAGTGTTACTTGTACCGCTAAATGAGGTGAAGACATATGAAGAAGATTTTGGTTAAAAGGTGGAGCCACTACGAATTTACACTATTGTGAAGCCCTGACAGTGGATTCATTCTTAATTTGAAGCAACAAATGATAAGGCCAAACTTTACTTTAGTTCGATATCTGATGATAAAGAAAGCTATGCTCACTCACCTACTGTCACAATGAAAATCCTTTTGTGCATGTTTTTCCAGCTCTAGCATCCTATTTAGCAGGTTCCCAGTACTGTTAATTGCTACTTCAGGTTACTAGTACTAACAAGCAATATATAGAGAACCTAATTGTTTGCCAAATAAAAGATGATCACATCAAGAGACCAGATGGGCTGCATCTGAAGGGGCTGAGAGAACCGGCTGCTGTCACTGCAAGGCCCCGCCCTATCATCATTGAAAAGTCATGGAGATTGGGAGAGGCTCTTTCTAATGACTGGAGAAAAGCAGATGCTACATGCATCTTCAGAAAAGGCCAGAAGGACAACCCAGGGAAATGAAGGCTAGTCAGTCTCACTTTGATCCCTGGGAAAATCTTGAAGCAAGTCCTCTTGGAAGATACTCCTGGGAATGAAGGAAATTATATCTGGGAATATAAGGGAGTTAAGGTGATTGGAATCTGTCAGGATGGATTTACCAGTGCTAAGTCATGCCTGACCAATTTAATTGTCTTCTGTGATAAAATAACTGGTTCTGTGCATGAGGGGAGAGCAGTGGATGTCATTTACCTTGACTTCGGTGAGGCTTTTGAGACGGTCACTCACAACATTCTTGTATCCCAAGATAGGACATTGCAGTGGTGGAGGGGTGGATAACTAAATGGCTAAAAATTGGTTTGATAATCAGGCTTATGGGGTTAATGGGGCATATTCTACCTGAAAGTTGGTAATGAGTGAGGAACCACAGCAGCCTGTCTTGGAACCTCTTGTGTTTAACATCTTTATCAATGACCCAAAGGGGGTGGTGAAGTGCACTTCCATCTGATTTCAGAGCCGGCCCTGCTTCAGCAGAAGGTTGGATTAGAAACCTTCTGCAGACCCTTCCAACCTGAGTAACCCCATGATTTTGTGAGAAGGCATCGAAGGCAGCCCCTGCTGTTCCTTCAGCAGGTAGTAACATTTGAAAGGCAGTATGTATCACCATTCTTTGCACTTCATCCCAGTGCCTGCTGCAGGCATTTTCCCGTTCTCTTTTTCCATGCCATGAGTTTGTCTTCTTACAGAAGACCATGATGGATCAAATGGCTCTGTTGTTGCAGTTGTGATTTAGTTTTCTCTCTGTCCTTTCTCAGGCGATGAAATTCAGTATTCAGCTCTCACTTTGTATATTCTAGCTGTCAATATGGTTTCAAATCAGTACAATGTTTTCCACTCAAAGAGTTAAAAAGAGGACTATTCCAACACTAATGAGTCAAGTACTATAGCTGAAAAAGGACTGCCTGTCCTGAAATAGACTGGAGAGGATCAGTGGTGTAACCAAGTTTCCGTGTGAACCTCTGACTTTTATAAATACCAGAGACTCTTTCCTTTCAGATCCCAAGTTTACCTTCCTCATCTGGTTTGTTGCTTCCTTTAGCTGCGCTGGGAGGGGACTGCTGTTTTGTAGGGAGAAGCCTGGGTTATTGTTGTCTAATTTGCCTTGTTGTTTTTTTCCACAGATACTGTCCCATGGGCTTCAAAAACTGTGAGACCAGTGAAAGGTGATTTTTCTGTGCACAGTTTGGGACATCTTGCAGAGATAGCAACAAGTACAACCTTGGCTGGATTAAAAGCAAAGGTGAAACACTCCTGAATTTCAGTGAGGACAGTTTAAGCCAGTTCCTTCTGCAGGAGGATGTTCCTCATAGGGACAAGGCTTGTACAAAGGCAAAAATCCAGTGAAATGCAGATAAAACACATAGGTTTTCCCTGAACTCTCTAAAAAAAAAAAAGGAAATATTCAATGGTTGTGGCATTTTAGGTATGGCGTTTAACTTTTTGCACATCTCTGTGATGTTTCTTGCAGTCCCTGGGCAGGAAATCACTCTAATGTAGTCACGCTGTCTGTCTGTCCCCCCTTCCTGGCCCCTGGAGTGACTTTTTTATCCACTGACCATCTCAATCCATTAGTTTTTCATTTTATTATTTTATATATACTCCAGTGCTGCGGAAAGGCTTCAAACAGAGTTTGTGGCACAGTAGGCACTAAGAAATCTGACTGAGAGTGAGAGCTGCAGCTTGTTCAGCTTTGCTGGTGCCAAGCTCAGAGGGCAGACGAGGAGCAGCTCCTGATGAGAGATTTCCCAGCTCCATCCACCCACAAGACCCAGAGCTCCTAGCTCAAACCACAGATTCTGGAGGAAAATTTCCTCAAGACTTGCTGAAGGAAAAAATTGGGCCAACAGGTTTGGGCTGGAGGAAAGTAATTTTTGTGCACTGGTTGATAAGATTCCCAGGAAAGACCATGGAGTTGCAGCAGATTGTGCTCTGAGTGCATTAAGGAGATCTGATGAGGGTCTTTCAATGGGGGCACGCTCAGTTTGCCTCTGTTCTTGCAAACAGACCTGTCTGCTTTCCCCTTTTATTCCCGTCCTGGGTAACATTAACATATTCTTCCTCTAATGAGTTTTATTTTATTTTAAAGCATCCTTATCCAGGGAGGGCCGAGTTTAGAGAAATCCAGCTGTAACTGGAGTTTTCTCTACTGCTTTCCTAGCAGAACAGTAAACATTTTGTTCCCAGGAGCTGATTAAGTCCTGCTTTGACAACGCCAGTCACTGCCTTGCATCTCCTCTATCCCCAGCAATAGTTAAAAAAGCTAGGCCAAAATTTATACAGTCTTGCACTAAAGATAGTGGCGAGGATCACTGAAATGTTGCGGTGTCACTGTGCATGTGATGCAAGGGACTAAGACAGCAAGAAAAAACTATTTGAATATTTAACACCTAATCTCCATCTTTTAAGGTAGAGCCTTTGTAAAGGGGAAGGCAAGTAAGTTGTTTCTGGTATTTCAACCACCCCAGACTCTTACAGTCCTCTGAAGGTCTTGTGCAACCCCTGGATCAAGATCTCTCACCTATGTGCTGTGCACGGGCTGACAGAGCTGTAACAACGCTGCCAGGTATTTGGTGCTCCACTGCACTGAACACAAACCTTCCAATCTGACAGGGCTTTTCTGCTCAAGCTCATTTCTAGGCAGTTACTTACCTGTATGTAGACGTGTAAGTCCCAGCAGCTTCAGGACCAAATTTATTACAGTGTTTAACGAAGTTTCGTCACTGGAGATTTTCCCATCTCTTAAAGGTTAATAAGGCAAGGGAACATCCAAAGACAGCAAAGTAAACAGTGTTTACATCTCACAGACACTCAGCCGTTGTTTAGCACTTCCATGCTTTAGTCTCCAGGAATTATTTTCCTTGTAAAATTACTAACAACACATGCTTCCCAATGATGTCAGTGAGTTTTCCCTCTCCATGCCTTGCTGAGCACACGTACTTTGGTTTAGTGTTAGCAAACTTTGAGCTAGAAGCATAGAGTGGTGAGAAAAATGTGATTTTTCTTTTCCTCCATAATTACTGCTTTACATTTACCTTATGTTTTTCTCTGACACACAAAAAGAGTAAACAGATTGACTTCTTTGCCAAGATTGTGTGGAAATACAGGATATATATATTTAGCACTAGTCAATCTGTGGAGAATGAGTAGGAAACCCATCAGTTCCTGGAGCTGTAGTAGATTTCCTCTGCACAACTTGTCAGCAGCCTGCTGGAGCTGAGGATGTTCTGACCGTGTACTTGAAATGCCAGGAATGCACTGCTCACTGGCAGCAGAAAGATTGAAAATCAGGGCCTAAAGTCTCTCACCCAGAGGTTGCACGACTCCAACAAGCTGCTGACATGAGCTGGTACCCGGTGGGGCTGAAGCACCGTTGCAATCAGACTGCAGGCTGCAGTCACCTGTCTGGTGTCAGACCCACTGTCCCCTCATGCTCTCTTGGGAGACACACTCATTTTCCAAGGGTTTGGGACCAGTTAGAGCAATTTAAGCAGAACTTCCTTTATTAACCCACACAGTGCTCAGTGCAGTGCAAGAGTCTGCTGAGAAACACACACTTTATGGTCTTCTGTGTGCAGCCTGAAAACTGTAACTCTTGCAGGGAATTGATGTGTCAAGCCAATGTTCTAGTTAACTCTAAGAGCTAGCAAGATAACTTTGGGTTGGTTTCACTAGCGGTGATAGCCGGAGGAATGAACAAAGCTGTGCCCCTCCACCCCTGCCCGCACCCACTGCTCTCCCTCCCGCCGCTGCCACCTCCCCTTGGAGCCACGTGGCTTAGCAAACTACCTCCTGGGACTTGAGTACAAAGTGACCTGAGAAAACCCATCAAAACCCATGGGGATTTGAACATAGATATTTATACCGATATATGAATGTGCTTGAAAGTGGTCAGGAACTTTCATGAACTTTAGGACCCGGAATGGGGATAAGGTGTTTAAACTTATGGCAGGGATTTTCTGTAGCCCGCTTGTAAAACTGATGCTTGAATGCAAAGGTTCAAGACTGAGGACAGATTTTGCAGTCCTCTCTTTCACGTCTAAGGCATCTACCTCATCATACAAAGCCCAATTCCAGCAGAATTATAAAGATCCCTCCTTAAATTGACTTTAAAGCTGGTCCCCCAGCAGACTCAACAAACTGTACAGCCATTAAGGGACTCTACATTATGCCGTATTGATTTCTCTAATATCCATATAATTATACTGAGATGCAAATTGCTAATAAAACTTAATAATCCTTCTGAAAAATTAGTGACATTAGCCTTGGAGCCGGCTTGAAATGCCTAAAGCCATTGTTTTGATAGCGTTACCAAGCCATACGTTAATAATTATATCGCTTTAGCTGCACGCTCCCTGCTGTTTTAGTACTTTAAACTGTAACGTTAAATAGTTGTTGCCAGTTTAAGAAGTTTATCAGATGATATGAAGATGTCTTTGTGACTGTAATTTAAAACTACACATAAGTGCACACAAAAAGTTCCACTTGTGAAGTTATCTGCCACGGGTTCCGTTTATGGGTATTACCCGGAGTTTAAAGAGAGTTTTTATGACCCCGAGTCTTAGCTCAGTAAGTAACTGATAAGATAGGCCGAGCTTTCACTCTGTTCTGCTCGTCTGCGGTGGTAGACGTTGCCCGTTTGTGCCGCGTTTCAGCCATATAGCCTCTGCTCTCTGCATCTTATCCCGCCCCGCAGCCAGCCAGGAGCCAGCGCAAACAGCCTGGGAACGGGGCGACGCCGCGCACTCCGGAGACGAGCCCAGCCCAACCCTTGGAAACGCTTCGCCGGCCAAAAATAGCAACGCTGAGAAGATGCCAGTGAAGCCGGGTCTTGACATTGACTGATGTTTGCCGATGCTGCGGTACGTCCGTCACGCGAATCGGTTGACATAACACCATTCCCTGCTGGCTGTCCCACACCCTCCTTCCTCCTGATGGGAGTGGGGTATCTTGCGGAGACCCGCTTGGGGATCGTGCCAGGCAGATGTCACCCTCCCACCAAGGGGCTCTATGTACAGGTTTGGGGAGATGCAAACAGATCTTACCAGGGGCTCGGAATAGTCTGGCTCGACAGAGAGTGCCTGAGGGGATAGCTGTCCTTGAAATCTTTAGTAACGTAAGTAAATTTTCTCCCTTTTCAGTTGAGAAAATAAGTAGGGAGCAGTTGGTCAGTGTACTGGATGCAGCTACACTGGATCTATCAAGTGAAAATCTGCATGCAGAAGCCCTTCCTGAGGGATATTGCAGATGCCAAGGATTTTACATGGCTTCAATCCCCAAATCCACCAAAGCAGATAAAACGTAAGGGCCCAGCGCTGGTTCCAATGCCTTGCCCTCAGATCTTAAACCATAGTGGGGACGTGGTGACCCCAGCAGAGTTATAGTTGGTGCACTGTGCAAATCTGCAGGTGGATCACTAGAAAACTTTAGGGACAAAGGGGCCCTGTTCCCACACGAAATACGCACCGCAGAGCAGCCTGCAGGCGACCAGCGGTACGCAATGCTGGTCTTCCAGTCCTACAGTGCAACCTGATGCTCTCCAACCATAAAACCCCTTTCCACCTCCTGGGTTCCCGGTGCTAAAGCACAGCTCCCCAGTATAAGAACATATGCGTATTTGGAAAGGATATAAACAATTATTAAAACTTCCTTTGAGTCTTTTGCTCCTCTCCCCTGCTCCATGCCAACGCAGCGCTGCTGAATGCGGGCAGTGTCAGTCCCTAACCCAAGGGTGCCTGCTGGTCCCCATGGGCTGTGGGGTTAGAGGGGATCCACGGAGCCAGGGTCGTGGTACACTGGGAACGAGTGGTGGAAAACAAACTGCAATCCCCAACCTCAGTCGAGTCACAGAATTGATGATAGGAATGACGTTCTGAAAGCAAAGAAATGAAACATCACAGATATAGTCCTTGCTACCAGGGTGCAAAGGCTTGTCACGGTCAGACATATAGCCCTGGGTATATGTCACCGTACCTGTGGTGTATATAGAATCATAGAATCACAGAATGGTTTGGGTTGGAAGGGACCTTAAAGATCATCTAGTTCCAACCCCACATATCACTGTGCCCATGACAGGCACGTCCCAGCGATAGCCATGGGTTAGTGCAGTACACCCAGAAGCACAAGAAACGCCAGTATCCAGGCGTGACCCGCGTCCCTGCAGTCACCCCTAACCGCGGATGGGCTGCAGTTGAAGGTGTGACAGCGGCACGTACAGAGGTGCACCCTGCGGCCAGCTTTCTGCCAGCGGCTGCTGGGACTGCCGCGTAGCCCGTCAGAGTGAAAACTACCTCGTGTCTACGTACAACGTGATACGATCGTGCTTCTGACTGTAGCGTGAAAACAGACCAGCTGAAATAAAACTGCACGTAGGCACGTTTCCACTCGCTCCGTGAAACCACTGCTGACCGTGCCACTTACCGTGACGACACTGAAAGACAGAGCAGCACGGGAACAGCCCTGTGGGATGCTGAACACCTTCAGCTGCCCCTGCAAAACAGAATTAAACCCCCTTTCATATACTCCACCTTTTCAGAAAGTATTTTTTTGACCAAGACTTAGGAAACCATGTGGCGCTGCCATTTTTCCTGGCACCAGAAGCTGTGTCTGACACTACAGCTGGGTCTGGAAATTGAATTAATTTGCTCCCCACCTCCCCAGAATTACAGAGTAGCCATCATTCACCGGAACGTGTCATCCTAACAAGCTGCAAGGCAGAGATACTTCACATTCGAACCAACTGGTGGCAGTCAGTGAAAAACATCTAGGTAACCAGAACACCTTTCGTCATGAATCTGATACGTTTAACAGCTAATTAAATCTGTGTAGGGATTAGGCTTTACATTGTACAGTTTTATGGCAACAAAACCTGAGCTTCCTAAGATTACACTGACCTGCTCCTTATCTCTAATGCCGAGATGTTTATCAGCACCATATGTTATGAGCTCCCGCTATGTTTCCCAATGACCTTCTGCGACTTAATCAGCCGGAATGTCAGGGGTTGAGGAGCTGAGGACATATATTATGACACAGAATGCAACACTTAGCCAGGCAGAATGAAAATCCAGGGCTGGAGTCCAAAGAAAAGGTCTTTGTCGGTTGACTTCTGTCCCTAATAAATTTGTCAATTAGGAAGAACAAACGTTAGCTTTGTTTTCCTTGCCCTTGCTGTTGCTTTGTGAGGTCCCACACTGCGAGGTAACACAGGGTGTGTACTCAAGTATCGGTGATGAGGGGAAACCTCAGATGATTCACAGTTTGGGAATGTTTCACATAAAAATAGCAAATTCCAGCTTTATATCTGGAGGCTATCCATGCTGCCCAACTATGTTTTCCAGCCTTAGAACCATCAAAAAGAGATGCAATTACCAGGAAATTTTTGTCCCCAATTCCAACAGCTCGGTGATTGTAGACTCTTTTAGTCACATGCTGCTTTTTAAATTAATAAGCACTCTGTCCCAAAAGTCCTCAGCCCTGGTGAACCCCAAGATGGCATGGAGGATCATCAGAACACTTCTTATGCTTCTGTGAAATACAGTTGCTTGTGATCAGAGATGCAGTAAAAAGAAAAGCTTAGCCAAGGACTAGATTTGCCAAACCATTTTCAAGAACAGAAAAAAATGAAATACATTGGAATGGGCTGCCCAGGGAGGTGGTTGAGTCACCATTCCTGGAGGGATTTAAAAGACATGGGGACGAGGTGCTGAGGGACATGGTTTAATGGTGGCATTAGCAGTGTGAGGTTAATGGTTGGGCTTGATGATCTCCAAGGTCTTTTCCAACCTAAAAGATTCTGTGATTCTGTGGTTCTATAGTATTTTTGCAGGGAGAAGGACCCAGCTACTGTGCTTGAATGTCCCTGTATTCTTCAGATGGGCTGTGTTTACATTGATAAGAGCTAACATGAGCCATCTTCAATCCCTGAAACTACCTATTTCGGGCATGGCTCTGCTTGGGTCCCCACACCCAAACCCCCCAGCAACTGCTGTTCTTCTGACCAAGACGAGTCAACCCCACCACTGTGTCTCCCCACTCCCACCCAGCTGCTCACAAGGGTATGTTTGGGTCTCTAATCTCATGAGTGTCCCTTCCATCCGCAGCTCACCGGGCTCAAATCCAGAATGGAACCTCCATCGCATTTCACGGATAGGCAGGCTGATCCACTTCGCTGCATGGCTGCAGAATGGAGGTAAAGCTGGGACTGGTTTGCGAGGCAACTGCAGATCTGTGCACTATATGCCTGTCGTTTCACTGAGAATATCCCTTTTGGAATTTAAAGCATCTACCAAGACAGATGTGGCTTGACTGAGGTTTAGCTGAACGTGCTGTATTCAGAATACAACAAAAAGTCCAGGTGTTTTAAAGGATGTAACGGCCGTGGTCTAAGAAAAGAACTGTGTTACTGGATGCCAAATATATGAACACATTTATAGAAGCTTTGCTCGCTCCTGAAACTGAGTATATGGTTGTGGTTTATTTTTGTGGGTTTTTTCTTTTTTGTTTTCTTTTTTTAAGAAGCTAATTTCCTTTCCTAAAGCAGGTGTGTGCTAGTTCCCACATTTTCCAGGCATCTTTAAATTGATTTGGACCCACAAGAGTTTCACTGGCTGACAAGGATTACAAATGAGAACCCGTTAGCTGAAATGACTGGTTTAGAGGTACTCCAAACACACATGGAAGCATGTGACTATGTGTATGTGGCACATATGATGCGAGGAAACAAAACTATGTAATTTAGATGTCTAAGATGAACATCCCAAACCTTGGGGAGCTCCAGATCTAGGGCAGATGGATATCAATGACAGATCTCCATCTCCACCTCTGTGCCAAGCCTCTCCATCAAGCTTCTGCCAGTGTCAGTATTTTATGCCCATCATATAACAATACATAGAAGAACACATTTCATTAAAGTCATTGAAGAATACTGGGGATGCTAAAGAATGCAGCATTGTCAGTTGAGCATATCCTACTGGCTAGATTCTTGCCTGGGAAGCAAGATAGATGACAAATATAGACTTGAAAGTACAAGTCCTTCCTAGTAGTCCCTAGGAAGTCTCTCCCTTAATTTTATACCTGACCACCCCACTCCTGCTTTCCTGGTTGTAAAATGCTTTAGATACAGATAGAGGAATGGAGAAGCCCTGGAAGCTCGACAGCCTTGTAGTTGGGGTGTGCACACAGTGTGTAGGAGGTATTAGTCCCATAATCAGCCTGAGAAGAGTTTAGCGGCGAGATCTCCCACTTCCTAGACGCTACGCAGCAGCCTACGCAGGTCTCACTTCAAACTGCAGTAAAGAGAAGTTGAATTAAAGTCCAGGGGTTGTTGTTTACCTTCCCTTGCAAATTTTTTTTAGCATAAGCTGCTATGATTGAGTCCTGATTGCCCAGCAGTGGCCAGTCTTGCACCAAGAACGAAGGCCTACCCAGCGTAGAAGAGAAGGTAGAAGAGTGGACAGTAGAGTAAAAAGGTAGGAGGTTTAAGTACAGATTTAAAATAAAGGAAGACGTCGTTACAGCAGAGCTGGGACAACATCTCAGCTTGAAGTGAGATAGAAGAAAAACAAGTGGGTAAAGTTGAATAAGGCTTTAAGGGAAACTGCTACTTCCCAGCGAAAGCCACAATACAATTAGATCAACCATTCCCTCACTGAACATAATGAACTCTTTCAGAGCAGATTCAGTCTGTACAAGCAGTTTGTTCCTCTGACCACTTCTCTAAAGGCACTTCATAGAATCACAGAACAGTTTGGGTTGGAAGGGACCTTAAAGCCCATCTAGTTCCAACCCCCTGTCATGGGCAGGGACACCTTCCACTAGACCAGGTTGCTCCAAGCCTCATCCAGCCTGGCCTTGGACACTTCCAGGGATGGGGCATCCACAGCTTCTCTGGGCAACACTTGTTGCCAGCTACTAAAAATCACGGAAGTTGCTTTACTATGGGTACCTACAGCAATGTTCATAGACCTGTACAATGGTGTAAATAACTAGATTCACTAACTGGCACTTGAAATATGTAGCACTTGATAAACTTCCCTGTCAATAGGCAGGGTATAAGAAAATACATGCAAGAAAAGCAAAGAGATCTACTCGTAGCCCTCACCTCTAAATTTCCAGTCCCTTTTAATAAAGTGAAAAGCTTTAGCTATTAAAAAGTTTGTGACCCTTGTAATGCTACAGAACACCGACAGAAAATGTGAATAGTACAATATCCATTATATAATATA